>NW_001915456.1:0-2783 GCF_000208925.1 Entamoeba histolytica HM-1:IMSS
GATATTCTCATTATTATGATTTTGCTATTACTATGTTTGTGTTGTTTCTGATTTTCATTATTCATTTCTCATTCATTTTCATTTATTTTATTAGAACAATGAAATTATTTAATGAACATAAATAAAATAAGACTAAACTAAGATAAAATCAATGATATTGTTATTATATTATTATGTTATTTTAGTTTTGATTTTATATTTATTATTTTATTTTTATCTTTTATAAACATCATTCATTTCTTCTTTTTGTCATTTCCTATTTTCTAATCATCACTCATTTCTTCTATTTATTTCCATTTCATTCTATTTTCTTTATTCTTTTTGTTATTTTATTTAGTTCATCTTTTATCATTTATCATTTCTTGTTTATTCTTGTTTGTTGTATATTTTATTATTATTCTTTATTTTATGTTGTTTATTCTTATTTATCTTTCTTATTATGTTTTGATTATTATTGTTTAAATAGAAAATAAGAATGAATAAGAAATAATAACATAAATATGTTGATGTATTTTATCATTTCTTTATTTGTTTCTTATTCTTATCTCTATTATCTTATTCATTTGATTCATAATGAATTAATTCAATGAAATAATACAAATAAATTGTTTATTTATTTCATCTTATTTCTCTTTCATTCTTATTTCTTTTATTATTTATTAAAAACACAATCATTGGGTGTGAATATTTCATTAAATGAAATAAAATAAATCATAATTGAATTATGTCCATTTTTAATTCACCATTTCATTCATTGGCAGATAAATGAAATGTTCATATTCTTCATTGTTTTGTTTTTATTCTTTTTAGTTCATTTTCAATTAATCAAGATTGAATCATTTCATTTCAATTACTATGATTCGTTTTGGTGTGAAACGATATGGATATTGTTTTCCACAAAGTGCATTTGATATTCCTTTATATTTAAATGAATTTTGATAACACCATGATTTTGTTTTATAATTTTCTTTATAAACACAAATATCACCTCTATATCCATATCCAAATTCAAATAAACAATCATCTGATTGATTATATAAATAAAATGCACGTTGTTGTTGTTCGATATTAAATTTCTTCATTCCTTCAATTCTTCCTTTTGATTCTGATGAAAATAAAAATGATTTTGAATCATTTACATAACCACCATTAACTTTATCAATTTTCTCATTAACATATCCTCTAAATTTATTTCCTTCTGAATCTTCAATAATAATTATTATATGTTCTTTATTCTTTATTCTTTGATTAAATACTGATGTATTTTTATTCCAATTATCTTTATCTGAATCAAATAGTATATTGTTTATTCTTTTTTCTGTTAATTCTTCTATTTGTTTGATTATTTCTTTTGTTTTGTCATTTGATTTGTTATTTGATGTTGATTGTGTTATTCCCATTTTTGTTGATTTTTAAGTTTTTCTTTTTATTATTTTATTATTTTATTACATCTCTTATTTATTATTAAGTTCTTCTTTTTCTTTTTAATTTATTCATTTCATTCTTTCTATTCATTTTCTTTCTATTCATTTATTTGTTATTTATCATTCCTTTTTATTTCTTAATGTCACTTCTATCTTGTTATTTCTTTGTTTCTTGTTATTTATTTGTTTATTCTGTTTTATTAGAATATATTACCAATCCACATGTCGCGTGTCGCACTTGTTGCTGATCCTGTTGCTAATGCTGCTACCCAAGCCAGAAGATATTTTATTACTATAAATAACCCAAATAGTAATGAAATATATTCGCTTAAGGCTTTGGATTATAAATATATCATTATTGCCCAAGAAATTGCTCCAACTACCGGTACTCCTCATATCCACTGCTTAGTGTTGTTTAATGCAGCCAAACGTTGATCTACCATTAAAAGAATTTTCCCGAGAGCTAATATTCAAATTGTTCGAGGCACTTTTCAGCAAGCCCGGGAATATGTAATTAAAGAAGGAAACATTATTTATGAGGATGGCACTGCTCCTCATACCGGTATTGGTGACACCTTCAAACAGATGGTCCAAGAAGCTAAAAATGGAACTATTGATAGAGCGTGCTTGATGTATTGTAGATATGAACGATTTTTCCAAAGATTTATTCCAAAGACTGATTTTGTTTATGACGGTGAACTATCTTCAAAAAATGCCTGGATATATGGTCCATCTGCCACGGGAAAGTCTCGTCTTGTCAGAGAGTATGCAAAGTCTAGAGGTTATAGAATTTATGAGAAACTTTCCAACAAATGGTGGGATAATTATGATGGAGAGGAGATAGTCCTTATTGAAGACTTGGACCCTCAAGTCTGTAAACTCCTCGTCCATCATATTAAGCTTTGGGCTGACAGATACCCTTTTAGAGCTGAAATAAAAGGGGGTTCTGTCAGATTAGAGCCAAGGTTTCAATTTATTGTAACCTCTAATTATTCCTTGGCTGAGTGCTTTGAAGGACCTGATGGTGCTGCTATTGCCAGAAGGTTTGATGAGTGGGAGATGATGTCTGAAGAAGATTCTCTCTCCTTCACTTGGAAGAGTGTGACTCTTGACTAGTTTAATTAACTAATTCTTTTTCTATTTCTTTTAGTTTCTATTTTTATTTTATGAATAATTCATTTATTTTTCATTTAAAACTCATAGAGTGTGATGATTCACCACGTATTTAAACCTCATTTTCTAATAATTCTCATATGGCTCGTTTAAAGAAGAGAACAACAAGAAGAAAGACTTCTAAAAGACCTACTGTTCGTCGTGGTAGGCGTGTATATAAACGACGTGTATATAGAAAAAGAAGAA
>NW_001915456.1:2883-4788 GCF_000208925.1 Entamoeba histolytica HM-1:IMSS
TCTTCTCTTTCTTTTTCTGTCATTGTTTTATCTATTTCACAAAATACTTCAATTGCTTCACGAGGATGTCGTTCAATAATTATTACTTTTTTATTTTTATTATTTTTTAATTGTTCTTCATAACATTGAAGAATAAATTTTTGTAATGTGTAATTTCTTTCTATTCCATTCCCTACATCTGATATTAACATTTTTCCAATTCTAGGTGAATAATCAATATATTCTTCTATTATTCCTACATTCTCTTTATTAAAATATTCAATTAATGCTTGTATTGTTGTTGTTTTTCCAACTCCTATACTTCCACTTATCACAATTATGCCACTACGCTTATTCATTATATACGAATGAAAGTAATCAGATGGAGTGCATTAAATACTAATTAAATTGAGGTTTTATCCTATATATTAACAAAAACTCATAATAAATGAAGAATAACTCAGTTATATTTAAATAAAATTGTTCATCTCTTTATTTCTTCATCATTCCAAACATCAAATGGTGTTTTCGAATCAATAAAATAACAAAAACTTTGATTTGGTGATGATTGAACTATATCTACTGCATTTTTATATGTAAGTGTTCCATCAATATAATTTAATATATACACTCCAACAGTACTAACATATTCTTTAGTCGTGAATATCATATATCCATTACTATAATATTTACCATAATCTTCTAATTTATCAATAGTAGATGAATTTCCTGAATCAATTCTATTTGAATTAAAGTAAATTTTTGTTTTCTTTGGTGGATCTGTATCAGTATTTATCATAAACATAAATTGAAAGATATACATTTTATGATCCGTACTTGTATTTTTAAAAGTTTTTGATGAATCAGTTCCCCATGACATTAATGTTGATAAAGGAAATGTGTATGTAATATTCTTCAAATCTTTAATTCCAATTGTGTTAATTATATCTGCTTGTTTAATTGTTGTATTTTTTGATATTTCTGTGTTAATGTAAGATGTTAAAGATGTCATTTGTAATAATGCTTCTTCATTAGAATAAAATGGTGAATATAATGAAGTATTAACAAGAGATGATAAAGATATTAATTGACTTGTTAAATTATTAATTTCATTCATATTTGTTGTATTTAATGTTGATAATTGCGATACATCATCTCGAATATCATTAATATATGTATTTGTTTCTTTCATTTTCTCTTTCATTTCATCTATTTCTTCATTTGTTGTTATATTCTTAACATTAATTGTTGTTATTCCATCTGTTGTTTTAATTGTATCAAGATAAAATGTGTTGTTGTTGAAATAACGTGTTGTTAAAATATTATTTTTATTTAAATATTTTGAACCAATTGCTTCCATTTAATAATGTAAATTAAGTTCTAAGATAAAATATTCATCCCAAAGTCCAACTGGGAAAATACTCTTTCCTTTATAATCTTTAAACCATATTTCTATTCTTGTTATATTTTTATTAATATTGAAATGTTTTGGTGTCATATTTCCATATGTTGAAAAACATATCATTTGATCATTTTCTGGTGAATCATAATTAAATGACGCATGACAACTAACTCCAATATCTAATTGCCCATTCAAATTAAAATATACAAAATTCATTACTTCTATTGTTTTAGGATAATTTTCTGATGTAATAAATTCCCATGGTAAATTTATTATCCATTTATATGTTTTAAAATCTGCGATTGCATTTTCTCTTGTTATAGTGAAATATCGTTGACAATATAAATGTGTCATATTGATCTAATTATTTATAGATGAATACCAAACCAATTAGGATGTCTACTAGTGAATCAAACACAATCCATCGAAAACCAGCACGACCAATACGTCCAAGTCAATCAATGGTAAGTGATACTGATTCTAGTGAATCTATAGTAATGGATGATTCATATGATTCATATGAT
>NW_001915455.1:0-4793 GCF_000208925.1 Entamoeba histolytica HM-1:IMSS
TTTGTTCAAATGGAAACATAACTTCAGACACTGCTTCGGGATATCTTTCATAAAACAAACACAATGCCTTTTGTTTAAGTACTTGGTTTTCTGGTTTTTTCAGCCATTCTTCATTTAAATTAACATTACTTAATTTTAAAAGTACATCTTCTAATGTTTCTTGTTGAGGAAATTCTTCAACCATTTTAAAAATTGTTTCTTTTCTCTCAACATTTTTTACCGCATCCTTCTTGACTTCTTTTTCTTCTCCTGTACTTGACTCTTTTTCTTCTCCATTACTAGATTCTTTTTCTGTAGTATCACTATCTTTGTCATCTTCTTTATGGTCATCACTTTCACTATCGCTTTCACTTTCACTTCCGCTATCACTCTCACTTTCACTATCATCATCTTCTTCTTCCATTTTCTTCTTTTCTTTACTTTTTTCATATTTCTTATGCTTCTTTGATGTTGCCTCACTGTCTTGAGTGACCTGTGGCTTGTTATCTGTTTCACCCATTCTGTTGTTTAATAGTTCAATTATATTCTATACTATAAAATATTATCATTAAACTATATTATTATTTTTATTTCAATTTTTCTTTGTTCAATTTCTCTTTTTTTGAGTGTTTCATATTTCTTTGTTTTTCAGTATGTCCAATTGAAAACAACAATTATCTTTCTTCTCTTTGTTATTCTTATTTAAATTAATACAATTTAAAGCATATATATCATCTGAGTCATGACATTGAGTTGTTAGTTGAAAGAGTTTTGAATGTATTGCTTTTCCTTATAGATACTATGCCAAACTAGATACAAAGTTTATATTATCAAAAACAATATTATGACATCTCATTCTTTTTACAAGAATAAAAAGTACAATGAATATTTTATATAAAATTAAGACTCTTTTTATTCTTACCATCTCTTTCAAAAAAAATAACAGTGGTTCAAAATAATAATTACTCTAGATAACAAAGTAACAAAAAGAACATTATAAAAATTAATTAACTCATTTCAATATATGTATCAGAAATAATGAAATAATTCAAAGAAATTTTAAAAATGTTCTAACATCTAACATTAATCATTAGTTGACCTATTGTATTCACATGTCCAAGTAAATAATCAAATATAGTAATCTCTTTATTATTACAAATCATATAATAATTCATTTAAATATTAGAAAATCAACTCCAAAGATTTTTTCTTGAATAGAATAAAATAAAAGCATCTGGTCAACATAAATATTCTAATTATTAACTATCCATTGATATTTTTTAAACAAATAAAATAATAAATGTTAAATAAAACCTCTCTTATATCATATATTGATACATTCTATAATATATTCAATTTTAAATTTATTATTCTGTACCTTATTACGTCTTTTACTCTTAATTTAAATTACCAAAAATAAAAAATACCTAAATAAAAAAGTACAAAGGTTAATAACCCAATGTATTTTTCGATAATACTCTATCAACCATAAACCACCTTTCAGTACTGAGTCTAAAAAATTAACTCTACAGTACTTGAATAATTTTACAATTACATTGTTAAAATAAAATATTAAATTGTGTTTTATATAACTATAAATTATAAAAAAGAAAAATAATAAAAGTATTAAAAGAGAATTAGAAAAAATATTAGAAGGAACTCAACTAAGATTTTTAACCCTAAAATAACAGACCATGCCTTTGTCTAACGGAAGAAACAGAAGAACCAGAAAATTATTTAAGAGACCATTCAGAGGACATGGACTCTCAAACACTTCAACCATTCTTCACACATACAAAGTTGGTGATTATGTAACAATCCTCTGTAACTCATCTATTCAACACGGTCTTCCATACAAAGCTTTCCATGGAAAGACTGGACGTGTTTGGAATGTTAATCCACATGCCATTGGAGTTATGGTAAATAAGAAAGTCAATAACAGAATTGTAGTTAAAAGACTTCACATTAGTCCAGAACATATCAAACCATCTGGATGCCAAAAAGACTTCCTTGAAAGAAAAGCTGCTGTTGCTGCCATTAGAAAGCAAAACATTCAATTAAAGAAAGAAGGAAAACCACTTCTTCCATTACCAGCTAAGAGACTTCCAAAACAACCAAGACCAGCTGAACTTATTAAAGGTGCTGATATCAAATTTACCACTGTTGCTCCACTTAAATTCGAAGAACTTTATTAAATGACAAGGTGTTTTGTGAGTGGAATTTCTTTCTTTATATTTTCATTTTCATTAATGTTTTTTATGAATTAAAAGACCATTTTCTTATTCGTTAATGAAGTTATTCCTTTTTTCCTTCATTTAAATCTATCAAAAACATTTTTCATGGAAAGTAGTGATATAATTCACACTCCTTGTGATGATAAAAGTTTTGATACTGAAGATTCTCCGAGTAGTGAGATATCAATTAGCTCAGAAAATGAGTCTTTTTCAAATGACAACTCACAACCAAAAGACAAAACGATTAATGACAGTCAAGAAAAAGAAGAAAAAAAACGAAATATCTGTAATGAAAAAGGGTCTATTCACGAAAATATACAACATGAAGACATGACTAAGGAAAAAATAGTTACAAAAACTCCAACACAAACACCAACAACTAAAAATTCTTCATTTGGACAGAAAGGGCAACCTTCTCTAATTTCTATTAAGGAGTTATCTATTTCTAAATCACCCCAACCAAAACAAGAAAAAAAATTAAATATTGAAGTGGTAGAATGTAAATCACCAACAAGTCCTATTATTTCTCCACGACAAAAATTTACACCAAGAGCATCAATGATTCAATTAGTTAAAGGATGTCCAGAAGAACAAATTATAATAGGATATCCAGTTAGTTTAATGAATAGGAATGATGTAATTAATTTTAAAGGACCAATGAATGGACAATTAACATTAACTAATTATAAAGTAGTATTTGTAGTTAAATGTGTAATATTTAATGTTAGTATTCCATTAACAAAGATTGCAGATTTTAAGAAAGTCAATTCTATGGATAAACAACACAAAAGATTATTTTATTTAGAGACAAAAGATAATAGAAAGTATGTTTTTTCATTTGAAAATAGAAGAGATGAAAGAAAGCAATTTAATTTGAATTTATTAGAATCAGTATTTACAACAAATCCAGAAAAAATGTTTATTTATCATAGTAATTCACCACCAATTTCACATAGTTATTATCAAATAGCTGTTGAATTTGAAAGACAAGGAACACCAGATACATGGAGAGTATTTACTGGAAATCAAAATTATGAATTAGCACCAACATATCCATCATTAACATATGTTCCAGTAAATGCAAGTGATGAAATTATTAAAGATTCAATGAAACATAGGAGTAAAGGAAGATTTCCTGTTTTAACATGGTATAATAAAAAGAATGGATCTGTCATTGTTAGAAGTGCACAGCCATTACCTGGAATGGTTACACCAGTAACAGGTAAGAATACAAGTGGTGATGTTACATATCTTCAATTAATAGATGAAACAACAGGAAAAAGAGGTATTCATGTTTTAGATTCAAGACCAAAACTAAATGCCTATACAAATAAAGCTGCAGGTGGAGGATATGAAGATGAAACAACATATCCATTTGTTAAAGTAGAATTTGAAAATATTGATAATATTCATGTTGTTAGAGAAGTATGGACAAATGTTGCATTAGCTGCATTTAGTTGGGAAGGAGAACTTGAAGAACAAAAATTTATGAAATTACCAGAAGTAAAAGAATGGTTCAATCTTATTGAAACAATTTTTGTAAGTGTTAAAAAAGCAATTAGATATCTTACTAAAGGAGAAAGTCTTTTAATTCATTGTTCTGATGGATGGGATAGAACAAGTCAATGTTGTTCATTAGTAGAACTATTACTTGACAAATATTATAGAACATTAGAAGGATTTATTGTTTTAATTGAGAAAGATTGGAAATCATTTGGACATCAATTTGAAAAAAGAAGTGGAATAGGAGTTGTTTGTCCTCATGGACAATACTCTCCTATTTTCTTCCAATTTTTAGATTGTGTTAATATTCTAATACATCAATTTCCAGATGATTTTGAATTTAACGAACAATTTCTTTTAGAATTAAATGATGCTATATTTTGTTCTGATTTTGGAACTTTCATGTTTGACTGTGAAAAGACAAGAAAAGAAAGTGGTGTTGAACTTCAAACACCATCATTTTGGGAATATGTTGTTGGACAGAAATGTAAATTTATTAATCCAAGTTATAAAGATGAAACAGAAGAATTAATACTTGAAGACAAACAACCAAAATTAATTCTTTGGACAAAATATTTCACAAGATACAAAATTAAAATGTCACGATGAATTTAAGGTTATACATCACAAATAATTAAAAAGAGATTTTATATTGGATTGTTTTAAGGTTTTAATAATGAGAAAAATAAAAAGTCACCTCTGAAGAAAACTGAAAATAGGAAAAATTCCAAAAATACAAGGAAGGAACTTATAAAATAACGTAAGGAACTATGAAGTTCACCTTCAGTAAAAAAGAAGAAAGACACTATTTAAAGACTGACAAAAACTGAATTGAACATTCAATAAATATGGGAGACGAAGAAGTTCAAGCACTTGTTGTAGATAATGGATCAGGAATGTGTAAAGCCGGATTTGCTGGTGATGATGCACCAAGAGCTGTATTCCCATCCATTGTTGGTAGACCAAGACACGTTTCAGTTATGGCTGGTATGGGTCAAAAGGATGCTTATGTTGGAGATGAAGCTCAATCAAAGAGAGGTATTCTTACACTTAAATATCCAATTGAACACGGTATTG
>NW_001915454.1:0-2441 GCF_000208925.1 Entamoeba histolytica HM-1:IMSS
TCTTTTCTTATCTTTTTTAATTGACAAATAGTCAAACAACATTGAATGAGATATCATTTCTTGTTATATTAGTTTAAATTATTATAATTATGATGAAGCTCATTTATTTCTAACATAATTCATGTTGTTACATTCATTGCAATTGAGTAATACTCATAATTCTTATAAAGAAAACAAATACAATAGAACAAGTTAAAATATTCATGAGAATAATAATTAGAGAAAGAAGTATTGATAGAGAAATGAGAAATGAATAATGAATAAGAGAAATTGAGTAACTACAATGAAAAATAAAAGAAATACGTATTAGAAACATAAAATAATAACAAACAATGAAAATAAACTGAAAATGAAAAATGAGGAAATAAATGAAAAACGTGGAAAGAGAATAAAAAGATAATAACAGAATTAATTAAAGTATGTGAATTAAAATACATATTAATAAATTGATAAGAAATTAATAAAAATATATTATCGTATTTGAATACAATATTCAATTAATGTTAATACTATCATAAATTACATTGATGAAATGTATTTAATTATTTTTATCATGACTTTGTAGTGTTTGTAAATCATTTGATATTCATTCTATCTAAATGTAATAATATATCACTATTTTATATTTCTAAACTAATATTATTCATAGTAATGAATATAAAATAAATTGAAAGTACATTTGATTAATTATTAGTTTTAATATAAATCATCAAATGAATATACAATTAAATAAACTGTGTTATAATAATCAATAAATAAGTTGTTTATATTCACTATTTTATTAAATTGAATATGAATATTTATTCATTTCTATTAATTTGTTATCATTGTATTTTGTTTATTTCCATTGTTTTTATTATAATCAATCATTTCAAATTTCTTTATTGTATACTTTATCAAATACATATTCATATAAAATGATTTTAGATGAATAAAACTTTTTAATTCAATAAATTTATTTATTTTTAACAACAATTAAATGAAATGTTGGTTTATAATATTTCATTGGAAGGTATTATTTAACCATTTGATAAATAACAACAATCATTGAATAGTGAAAAATATTATACAATTCAAATTAACAATGATTTGAAGAATAAGTGAAAGTAAAAGTTCAATGGTAATTTTATTTTAAAGAAGAATATAATTAATATAAATGATAATATAAAATAATCCACACAAGAAACAATAATTATATCACAATAATTTGTTAGAAAAAGAAGAAAGTTGTAAAAGATAAAATCAAAAAAAGAGTTGAATAAATTTATTAAATAAATGTAAATACTGATATTCAATGTATTTTTATACATTAACGATAAAATGAAAAAGAAAATACAAAATTGAGATAAAAAATTGAATACGTTAAAATTATTGTTATCATTCTAATTTAAGAATTGAATATTTATTTAGAAAGTATTTCTTACAATTTTAACAATAACAACAAATAAATAAAAAGTGGGGGTAATTGTTGATATGTAATTCTATTTTATAATTATTTCTTATTTTTCTTTCGATAAAATAATAAATCAAATAACAGTAAAATGATTAAAATTAGTTTATATTTGAAATTATCGAATGAATGATGTTTAATTTAAATTAAGAATAAAAACATGAATCTATATCAAATGTAATGTTAATACAAAGAAAAATAAGTGCGATAGGAAAACAAAAGAAAGAGGAATTAAATGAAAATAATAATAAAATGATACTAAATCAAGAAATAGGGTAAAATAAATGACAGGATAACAGAGTATTTAAACACAAACTAAGAAAGGTTTATTCATTAAAATGATCTGCATTATTCTTCTATTTATTACTGTCTCATTATCAAAACAGTGTAGTGAATTTGAACGTATCTATACATAACAGATACGGTTGATAGTGCATTTGAATGTATTGAATCTATTCAAACAACAGAGGGTGCAAATAACGCTATTATTAATGATTTAAAATACTATTTAGAATCATATGTATTTAAAGACATATTAAAGAATCCACCACAACCATCATTTTCAAATAATTATTATGAGAAAGTAGATATTGATTCAAAATTAGATAAAATAAATACAAAAACTACAAGTCTGTATGAATTTTATTCAGAAATAAAAAATCTTATTATTTCAACAAGAGATTCTCACTTAGCTTTTAGTATAAAAAATGAAAATTATTTTAGCATCAATAAAAATAGTGAATTAACACTTTTCTATTATTTCCTTCCATTTTCAATAAATATTGAGAATGATAAGAAAATGTATTTAATTCCAAGGTATTTCTTCAAATCTAGATATGTGAAACCACCAAAAGAAATAGAAAATAATGAGTATGAACCAGTTAAAACAATAAATGGAGAAGATCCATTTAATATTATTCGTGAATTTGGAAAGAATATATGAGATTAAAATGTCCACATGCGCAATTTACATTAGCAAAAGATGAATTTG
>NW_001915454.1:2541-4798 GCF_000208925.1 Entamoeba histolytica HM-1:IMSS
AAAGTGTGAGTGTTAATTATAAAATATATCAGAGAAACAGCAAGTGTATCAAATAGCAATGAAAAACTAAAACAAGGAATTAGAAAACCATTAACTGAAGAAGAAACAAAAGATATAATCAATACAAAGAAAGCACTCGATGAAAATGATAGAATTACAAGAAAATTTACATCAAAAGATAATAATATTCATTGTACATTTTCTGTGAATGGTGTAAACACATTAGTAGTTCGTTCTTTTGATACAGAAGTCAAAGAGTCATATGAAGAAACAATTTCAAATTGTATTGATTTGTTTGATTCTAATAATTATCCTATTCAAGTCATATTCCCAAAGAATGGAGGAGGATATAGTAATTATTCACAATGGATAGAAAAGATATTATCACCATATGATGATGTTAATTATATAGTTTCATGGAGAGAATCAGACTACACAAAGCATATGTTAAAAAAAGGATTTGCTGTAAATTTATATGATCCAAAAACATGCCAACAAAGAAGAAGTAAATGGATAAGTAAAATTCCCATAATAAATTCGTTCCCACTTGGAGATTGGTACTCAAATCCAAATATTATTAAATATGGTGATGTTGAACATAAAGTTACACAGCCATCAATTGAAGTTTTTCCAAAAATGAAATTAATGAAACATCCAAGAAAACCAACAGAAATAGTAGTTTATACCGATTCATATTGTTATTCAGCATGTTCATGTGTAACAAAAGGATTAAAAGAATGGGGAGGAGCTATTCTTGTAGGATTTGATGGAGATCCATATGGTAAAGATGAAGAATTTGAAGTAGGATTATCACCAACTGATGTTATTGACTATGTTCCTGTACTCCCTCATATATGGATGGAAGTATATGGATATAATATTAGAATAAGTGTTGGAGAAACATACAGATATAATTATAATTACAATGAAACAATTCCAGGAGAATTTTTAACAGATATGATTGATGAAAGAGTGAATATTTATCAATTTTCAAATTATAAGATAAATGAATTTGCAGAAGAAACAAAGAAAATAGTAGAAAAGTATCAAACAAAATGTAATCCAAAGAATAAAAGATTAGTTAAAAGAGATAGTATATGTGATAAAGAAATTAATATCGAACATGGACATGGAGGATATGAATGTGGAGATAATGGAGAGTGGAGTTCAAAATGCGTACTAGCTTATTGTGATGAAGGATATAAATTTGATTATATCAACAATAAATGTATTGAAGATGTTTGTTCAAATGGAGTACCAATAAGCACAATAAATGTCAGCATGGTTATTATTGGAATAATCGCATTAATTCTCTAATTGAAGAAAGAATAATTTAAAATGTATTTTTTGTTTAATAAAATAATAATAAATGAAGGAGGAAATAACGAACAAATAAATAAAAATTAACTAAATGACACTTTGTATGATAGAAATAATATTTTCATATTTCATATGGTATATTTGTTTGAAATGAAATAAAAAAGAATAAAACATAATTTTAATTAACCATATATTCAAAATAAATAATACAAAATGTGTGAAAATGATTATAATTATAGTTCATTATTTCATTGTTATTTATTTCAATTTATAGAAAATATAACCACCAAAACCAATAAAATAAAATCAAATTATTGTTTTGATCAATATTCTTCATCTCCTTCATTATAATTTAGTACTTTCTCTATTTCATATATTTTATGATGAGTTTTACGTTCAGAATTAGTTCGTGGATTAACAACATATCTATTATCTTCTGTAACAATAATTCCTAAATATTCATTAATATCAATTTCATCAAATAACCATTCTCTTTGCAATTCTATGTTAAGTTTGAGTAAGTTGATAAAATCATTTGATAATTTTTGAACTTTTTCCAATACATTTAATTGTTCTTTAAATGATTCAATTTCGTATGTTAATTTTTGTGCCTCAACAAACTTATTAAATGACGAATGTAATTTATCTAATTGTTCTGGAGTAGGTTTGATAGCTTTTAATGCTATTCCAAGTGGTGTATTATTTAATGCAAGTGAAGTTAATGAATTAATTTGTTTGTTTGTATTAGATGATTGAATTATTTCT
The DNA here is from genome assembly GCF_000208925.1 of Entamoeba histolytica HM-1:IMSS. Taxonomy (NCBI): domain Eukaryota; phylum Evosea; order Mastigamoebida; family Endamoebidae; genus Entamoeba; species Entamoeba histolytica. Next base: position 4,627 of record NW_001915454.1, read on the forward strand.
TTATTTTCTTTACTACTAGTTTCAGTTTTTGGTGGATTAGTATTCTCTTTTTTATCATCTTTTTGTTGTTCATTTGAATTTTCTATTTTATTTTGTGTTAACATATAATCTATTATATCTTTTATTTTAAATTGCTGTATCAATGAACCAATATTATAAATTAAACGGCAAT
>NW_001915453.1:0-4810 GCF_000208925.1 Entamoeba histolytica HM-1:IMSS
AACAAATAACACAAACTTCATCAATTTTTTTCATTTTTGATTTTTCTTCTTCTTTCAACTTTTTCATTGTAGCTTCAACTTCTGCCCTGATATCTTCCTTGCTCTTTTTTGTTGTTGAATTTTTCATAATATCTTCTATCATTTCATTTGCTTTTTTTAATTTTTTATATCCTTCAATTCTTGCTTCATATCCTGGTTTCTTTTCTTCATTTTCTGTTTTAATCAACATGTCTAAATATTCATTTGAACTAGTAACTTTACCATTTAATGCAATTTCAGATAATGTATTAACACATTCGATAATTTCTTGTTCTTTATAATAACATTCCGTTTGAATTTTATCATACTCATCTTCTAACTTTTTTAACATAGCTTCTGCATTAGCAACACCTTTTTTACCTTCATTATATCTTTTATATACTTCTTCTATTGTTTCTTGTTTTTTCTCAATTACATATTCAAATTTACGTGATTCATTTACGTGTTCTGATGAAGGACAACCACATACTTTACAATACCCATAAAAATCAATGCATGTACAAAGTATATTTGTAAAATATGAAATTAAAGATGGAACATGACATGGGTGATGACATGTTTTATGACATTTATTACAATTCGTTGCATATTCTCCTGATTTTAAGTGAATTTTAATTTGTACTTCTACTTCTGTAGTAAAAGTAAAGTTTTCATTTTTATTAACCTTATCCTGATTCAAATATAACTGTTTGTAGATCTTTTTAATCTCATTCATTTTTGCCAATTGACTATTTAATGATATTCTTATTCCTTCAATTTGAGCCTTAATACATTCTCTTTTCCTTAATACTTCTTTCGATTTCTCTAATGATTTTCTCGGTAATATTTCTAATTTTGTTATAAAGTCATCAAAACTCTTCATACCTAATTTCCAAAACATTTGTGTAAATACATCTTCTGTCTTGTCACTATAAATAGCTGAATTATTAAATTTTAAATACCATGGTTCATCTATTTCTGGAATAATTGTACTGAAAACACATTCTTTTGATTGTAATGCATTTATAACTTTTGGCTCTTCACCGTCACAGAATGTAAGCATTGCAATAAAATTCTTTTTAACATCTTTCCCAAATAAGTTGATAATATTCCCAAATATATACTTTTGACTTGCTGTTAGTTTTACATTACTTGATTGTGCAACAAAACAAATAGCATTTAAATCAAATACTTTTGTTTCAAATGCTTCTTTTATTTGCTTAATAGTTTCTTTATCCCACTCAGGTCCTCTTGTATCACCAAATCCTGGTGTATCTATTATTTTGATTGGTGGTGTTCTTTTTGTTTTTTTAATATTATAAATTGTTACTTGACTTGTTTGACTTACAGACATATCTCCATACTGTTCTAAATGATCTTCATTTATAATTATATATCTAAAGTCGTCTGTTATTTTTATTCCATATATTGCATTTACAAAACTATTCAATAATGTAGTTTTTCCACTTCCTGTTTCACCAACAACCAAAATAGCAATTGCATCAATCTCATCTTTTTGATCGAATGGTTGATTTGGATATAAATATATTTTCAACTTTCCATTTTCATGATTTTCCAATCTTATACTTCCTTCAATTGGAATATTCGGTTCAGACACATCTGTAGTTTTTGGTGAAGTTTCTGCAACTTCCATTTTAGTATTATGTAGTGAAATATCAAATTTGATACTTCCTTCAATTGGAATATTTGGTTCAGACACGTCTGTATTACTTGGTGAAGCATCAGTTTCTTCTGTTTTGGTATTATTTGGAGAAATATCAGACATGATACTATTAGTTAAAGAATTGCCAGGTATGGTACTATTATTTGGTGAACCTAGAAAAGATGTGGTAGTACTTGGTTCAGATACATCAATTCCTTCTGTTGTTATGTTGACTTTGTTATCATGCAAAATAAACGTTAATTTTAACGTTTGTTCATCACCACTTGATATTTTAAATCCTTCTTGATCTTCAAAAGCAAAGTCTTTTGGAATTTGTTTTTCATTTTCAAATTCTTTTCTAACATCTGAAAGAGAAATATTCTTGTTGAGTTGTTTTTTTATCAATGGGTTTCCATTCAAACATATTCCAATTGTTATATCATTTATTTCTGGTGTATTTTCTTTCTCTTCTTTAAGATTAATTTCTTCATTATTTATTATATCTTCTACTATAAATTCTTCTTCAGTATTTCTTTCAATTTTATCATTGTCAAGTGTATAGAAATATGCTGAATCTGGAATGTTTTGAACTATTTTTCTAACATCACTTAAATATGTTTTAGTATCAATTTCAATAGTGGTAATTATCTTATCATTTATCTTTATTCTTATTCCTTTTTTATCTTCTGTTCCTTTAATATTTATTATTCTTGTTTCATCAATTACATCTCCTATAGTAAAACACTCTTCATCATTCTTATCAATTGGATCTCCGTCTTTCGTTAAAAAGTGTTGAGAATCAGACATCTTTTCTTTTAGTTTCTCTCTTACTGTTTTCAATTTGTCTTGTGAATTTAGTGGTTTAGTCGCAAGGAATTTTCCATTTAAAATAAATCTAACTACTACTCTTGACATTGAATGTTTAACAAGTTTGTTTTCTTGTTTAAATATATACCATTCGGCAAAATATGGTATTTAGTTAAATGTGGTACTTCTTTTCTGATTGGTTATTTCTTATAAACATCATTTGCTTTGATACTAAACACTGTTTTTAACATTTTATTCAGTTTTATTTTTATTTATTTCGGTATATTTTTATCGTTAATTACATATTCATGAAATAAAGTTACAATAAACTTTTCGTCATTATAAAAATATAATGATAATAACTTCTTATTCATTCCTTTTTATCCATTTTTGTTGACTTGAATTTCTTTACATTAAAAATAGATAAAATCAATTGACTTATTTCATTCAAACTCCTCTCTTATTTATTCTTTTAATTTTATCGTTAATAATATTTCTTTGTTTCATCATTTCAAACATCATTGTTCTGAAAGTATAATAACATTGAAGGGGGGTAATGATTGTGATATAAAATATTATCATTTTTATTTTATTTCATTTCACTTTCTTTTTACTTTATTTTCTTTCGACTAAAAAATGAAAAACAGGAAATGTCACCAAAGTATTAAACATAATAACAAAAGAGAAAATAATATCAATAAATAAATATAAATGATAGACGAATACGTGAAATATGTAGTATTTGTATATTCAGAGATACACTAATCATTGTAATAATATATGAATCATTTCATTCATTTTTATCATCATAAATATTTTAATAAAAAGAAATAAAATAAACAAAAAATAATAAATAAAAGAAAATATTTATACTTTTCATGATTGAAATTGGTTAATATTAATTAAGTGAATTAAATGATGTTTAAATGAGAGAAATGTTGAAAATACAACACATATGTAAATGGAACATTCAACGATAAGAAATCGACAATAACAAAATAGAGATTATTGAATATAAAAAGAAATATATTTCTCAAAAGAGTAAAGATACAAGAAAGAGTAAATGTTCATCATTGTTTCATTAAAATCATAACTTGATTCTAATCATATTCACTTTCATTTTTTTTTCTTATGTATTTTCTCTTTTTGTATTATTATTTTTCATTTTTATTGTTAATGTATAAAATACATTGAATATCACTATTTTCATTTATTTAATAAATTTATTCAACTCTTTTTGTTTTATCTTTTACAACTTTTTTCTTTTTCAAACAAATTATTGTGGTATGGTTATACTATTTTATTCATATAACACACATTTCAAAAGTATTTTAGTTGAAGTATATCATATATAACTTTAACAATTTGTTGAATATTATCAGAAACTCATTCTACATTAAATTATTGATAAAACTCATTTTAATCTTGTATCTTTGTACAATTAACACTGTCTTTATTATTTTAATATCATTTTATTCAAATTCTACATGAAAATGAATATCAACAATATAAGAATCAATTAACTTCTTTATGTTTAAATTTAACTTACCATTTATTTTTAAATATTATTTTAATGTTAAAATTAATTAATAAACTTTAAATCAAATGAATAAACAAATATATTTGAATTTAATTGTTTTATTCTTTGTTCATTTCATATTTTATCATTTATTTATTTTTCGAATACATTATAAACATACACAAAATGATGTTTATTGTTTTACAATGAGAGATTAAGAATATAAATTGTACAAGTTATAGTATTTCATTCATTATGAAAATATCAAATGAAAATATTTTCTGAATTAATACAGTAACATCATTCTATCTCTCATTTCCTCTGTTTATTCATTGAAAATTCAGTTATAATGCAATTATTTCTATCATCTTTTAAGTTATGTCATATTGTTTCTTGTGTGGATTATTTTGGATTATCATTTATATTAATTATATTCTTCTTTAAAATAAAATTACCATTGAACTTTTACTTTCACTTATTCTTCAAATCATTGTTAATTTGAATTATGTAATATTTTCACTATTCAATGGTTGTTATTTATCAAATGCTTAATTAATACCTTCCAATGAAATATTATAAACCAACATTTCATTTAATTGTTGTTAAAAATAAATAAATTTGTTGAATTAAACAGTTTCATTCATCCAAAATCATTTTATATGAATATGTATTTGATAAAGTATACAATAAAGAAATATGAAATGACTGATGATAATAAAAATAATGGAAATAAACAAAATACAATGATAATGAATTAATAGGAAAAAATAAATATTCGTATTCAATTTAATAAAAATAATGAA
>NW_001915452.1:0-4825 GCF_000208925.1 Entamoeba histolytica HM-1:IMSS
CTCCCTCATATATGGATGGGAGTATATGGATATAATCTTAGAATAAGTGTTGGAGAAAGATACAGATATAATTATGAATACAATGAAACAATTCCTAGAGAATTTTTAACAGATATGATTGATGAAAGAGTGAATATTTATCAATTTTCAAATTATAAGATAAATGAATTTGCAGAACAAACAAAGAAAATAATAGAAAAATATCAAACAAAATGTAATCCAAAGAATAAAAGATTAGTTAAAAGAGATAGTAAATGTGATAACGAAATTAATATTGAACATGGACATGGAGGATATGAATGTGGAGATAATGGAGAGTGGAGTTCAAAATGTGTACTAGCTTATTGCGATGAAGGATATAAATTTGATTATATCAACAACAAATGTATTAAAGGCATTTGTTCAAGTGGAATGCCAATAATGACAGTAAACCTAGTCATGATAATACTTGGAATAATCACATTAATTCTTTAATTGAAGAAGGTTTAATTTGAAATATAATTTTTGTTTAATAAAATAACGATAAATAAAGGAGGAAATAACGAACAAATAAATAAAAATTAACTAAATGACACTTTGTATGATAGAAACAATATTTTCATATTTCATTTGTTATATTTGTTTGAAATGAAATAAAAAAGAATAAAACATAATTTTAATTAACCATATATTCAAAACTAATAATACAAAATGTGTGAAAATGATTATAATTATAGTTCATTATTTCATTGTCATTTATTTCAATTTATAGAAAATATAAACAACAAAAACATTAAAATAAAATCAAATTATTGTTTTGATCAATATTCTTCATTTCCTTCATTATAATTCAGTACTTTCTCTATTTCATATATTTTATGATTAGATTTACGTTCAGACTTAGTTCGTGGATTAACAACATATCTATTATCTTCTGTAACAATAATTCCTAAATATTCATTAATATCAATCTCATCAAATAACCATTCTCTTTGCAATTCTATTTTAAGTTTGAGTAAGTTGATAAAATCATTTGATAATTTTTGAACTTTTTCTAACACACTTAATTGTTCTTTAAATGATTCAATTTCATCTGTTATTTTTTGTGCCTCAACAAAGTTATTAAATGATGAATGTAATTTATCTAATTGTTCTGGAGTAGGTTTGATAGCTTTTATTGCTCTTCCAAGTGGTGTATTATTTAATGCAAATGAAGGTAATGAATTATTTTGTTTGTTTGTATTAGATGATTGAATTATTTCTTTATTTTCTTTACTATTAGTTTCAGTTTTTGGTGGATTAGTATTCTCTTTTTTAACATCTTTTTGTTGTTCATTTGTATTTTCTTTTTCTATTTTATTTTGTGTTAACATATAATCTATTATATCTTTTATTTTAAATTGTTGTATCAATGAGTCAGTATTATAAATTGAAACAGCAATATCTGTTATAGATTCTACTTTCTCTATGATTACTTTTCCAACTTCAGTTGCTGCATTTCCCAATAACTTTTCTCTTTCTTCTTTTTTTTCATTAATTTCTTTTTTCAGTTTATCTATTAAATCTTGATTGTTATCTAGGTTTAAATTCTGTGCTGTTTTTATAATCTTTTCAATTGGAAATTCACTGAATGAATATTTGTTTGTAAGAATCTGTACTTCTGCATCTAACCTTTTATTAATCTTTTTATAAAATTCTCTGACATTTGAACTTTCAATAAATATTGTTTTACATTTTCTATTATCAACAAGAATTTTACATCGACTTATTCTAATTCCAAGAAGAATTTGTGTATTTGTTAAATACAAATGTTTGTATTTAATAGCAAGCTGATTCAATCTTTTCCTAAGATTTGTCATTGTTTTTAATTCTTCATATGATTTGTCGCTTAATAATTCTTATTGTCTTGTAAGATAATAATTCACTCTATTAATTACAAAACAAAAACACATTCTTCTCCATTCATCTACTGTTGGTTGAATTATTTTCTCACACCCATATAAAAATGTATTTAAATCATTCAATTTTTCATCTTTACTTTTTTCGTAAGATGACATTATTTCAAATAATTTTGATTCTAATTTTTGATAAAATTCATTATCACAAACTGTCATATATTCACTCTTCCCATTGAAACTCTTTTCAATACCTATAGCACATATTTTACCTGATTGTATTTCACTTCCATATTTTTCAATTAATTCTTTTGTTTTATAAACATGATATGCTAGTCGAAAGATTCTATCTTCATCTTCTTTTACTTCTGAAGATACTAAAGTTGGAAAGATATTACAAGTCCACATTCTGATTGCTTGGTATTGTCCATATCCTGGAATTAAACCAATACCTGCTGCTTTTAAATGTCGTATTACTCCTTTATCTGTTTTTCCTTTTTCTGCAACTTGTTTAACAAACATTTTAACAAAATCTGGCATAATAATATAATGTTCTGAAATTTCATTTTCTAACCAACGATTTAAAACTGTATTTATTTCCCTTAAATGGTTATTGAAAAAAACAAGATATTCTTTTCCATCAATTTGAAAATGTACATCAGGTTCAACAACAATTTCATTTTCTTTTTCTGGTGCATTTTGAAATTTTACACCTATTTTATGAAATTGAACTAAATTTTGTGGATAATGTTCTTTGAGATAAGCTATTTCTGCACTTCTTTTCATTCTTTCTGTATTAGAGTGTTTTGTATGCATTTGTTCTGAATTATCAAGTTTATCGTTTTCTTTTTATTTCATGTTATTCATATTTATCGTATTTATTACCTCTTTCCTATTTTATACCCCTTTTTATTATTTTACATACATTTGAAACTTTATTCATATTTTTATTTTCATATCGTTATTATTTTAAAATAGAAATAAATGAATAAATCAAAACGATTATTTTATTAATTTACATTACCCCCTATTATGTTATGCGATATATTTATTTATAAATTACATTTTAAACATCATTCGATATTAAATTTATCTTTTCATTATTTTGATTTTACTGTTGAGTGATGAAGTTGAGAAATGAAATAAAAATAAAATGTAATAAATAAAATAATAGAATGAGAAGTTAAGTTATTCAATATAAACAAATAATTTTTATATAAGAAAAATGAATAGAAAAGAAAATAAGAAAGAATAAAATAAAAAAGATAAAAGTAAATTAGAGAATGTTTAGAGTTTCTCATAAGTGAAGGAGTTTATCTGCCAATCCTGTTGATGAACATGTAAAGTTCTTCCTTCTCTAATACATTCATCAATAAGTTGATGGCAAAAAGGTCTTCCTTGTGGACAATTTCTTTGTTCAACTAATCCGTGTTCTCCTTCAAGATTTGAACCTTTGACATACCAATCTCCCATGTTTATTAATGAAATAACGATTATATGATTTTGTTTAAATAAAGAAAGGGAGTAAAGAAAAAATTAGAATGATGTCTAAATAATCTAGAACACGATAACTTACAAAATCAAATAAAAATATCGTAATTCAATTTATTTTTAATCGTTTTGTATCGTTTTTATGTAATGTTATAAATAATAATATTTTCATTTTTATCATTTGAAATATATTCAAACAATAATGTAAAAATATTATGTAATGTTAATATGATGTTAATAATAACACCACAACAACAAACAAATAAAAAATAAAAATAAAACAAGAAAACCAATTGTTCAATAAAAGCAAAAGACGAATTAACTTAATTTAGAACATTTTAACAATACTTTACTTCAATGGATTGTATTTTTTCAAAAACACAATAGAGATGTTTTGATTTTGGTTTATTCAGAGTAGATGATGGATTAAATGTAATTAATGAAATTATTAAGTCATAATATATAAGAATGTGATGATAATATGATATTTTATTATTAAATCATTCTAAATATAATAGTCATTGTGTATTTTATGTTCTACTCAACTGAGAAATACTGATATTATATTAATGAATTATATTTTAATGTTATTTACTATTTAAATTCTATTTCACGTATTGATTAAACAAATATAATATGTATTTCTATTAATTACTTCAACATAATAAATTGTATAAAATTAATAATGAAACAAGCACATGTCATATTCAAAAATACATTAAAATATATAATGGATTAATTATGATTAATCTCATCTTTAGGTTTTCATTATGTTGAGAAGTGAGAAAATCAGTTTCTTATTCATGCTTTATTTCTATTGAAATAAAGTTTTTTCAAACATGATAGACTTAAACTATTTTTCATTTAAGTTGTTATCTGAGATTTATTTTTATTTTAATGAGTAATATAATATTTCTCATTCTTTATATTGTTGTTTTAACGAGAGTATATCCATAATCTAATGATTATGACTCATCTCATTTATCTTCCACACCCCTTAAAGAAAAATTATTCATTGTTAATATCCTTATATTCAAATGTACATACAACACTAACAATTATATATGCTTTTTCTTTGATAAATTATAATTCTTAATAATTATTCTTAATAAATAATAATCACTATAAATAATAACAAGTTAGTTTTGAATATATTATCACACCAAAGGTATGTCATAACAAGAAGATAACTGGGGAAATCGAATCATGTGAATATTTTATGGTTGTATGTGGTGTTTCTGACATGTCATCTTCGATTTCCTTATCTAAAGAATAATAACAAATAATAAATAAGAAAGAATGATTATTTGTTGTACTTTCAAATAAATAAATATTAATAAATTAATGAAATGAATAATAATGAGAATAATATAATTTAAATAAAATGAAATAAAAAGAATGATAAATAATCAATGTTTCAATGAATAAAATATTATTTAACTTTCATATTTCATAAATTA
>NW_001915451.1:0-4828 GCF_000208925.1 Entamoeba histolytica HM-1:IMSS
AAAAAGAATATTGATTATTTTGATAAGTAACACTGTATTATCAGTCAGGTTATTTCTCTCTTTAAATTATCTCATAATATTCTTATTAAAAACAATGTTATATTCTATAAATTCTAATAAATAACACAATATCTTTAGTAATGAGTTGGATTTTAATTTATCTAAATGAAAATTAAAGTTCATTATTAATATCAATGTGGTTGAAACGATAAATTCAAATCATGTTTAATAGAGTATTGATAGAAACAAATAATATTTATGTTTTGTAAAAAAGATGAATGAATTTGGTTATCATTACATTTGTGTTTTAATTCTTTCTTATTATCAAATGTTATAAAAAATAACTTCATTTAGTGTTTTAATAGTCAAATATTAAACCAATAACATAACATGCATTAGATTTCTATTGTTGAAAGACTTGATTGGATTGATGAAAGAAGAGAGTATACAAGTCCAATATTAGATAAAGGTTGTAATGAAATGAGTACTTTAATTTTTCCACAAGTTAATATCATAATTGTTTTATCATCCATTACAATTGTAGAACAACTGTGTTTTCCTCTCCCAAATTTTGCAACATTGTCATATATTTCTTCTTCTTTGAAATATTTCAAGTTATCATTTGTTTGTTGTTCATTACTTGTTGCAATTTCAACTCCATTAAAATTATACATTGCTACTTCAATTGATCCAGGAATTCGTTGTTTTAATTCATTACAAAAAGTGGTTGAATCCATTTAATTATGTTACTTGTAATTTATTAGTTCTTTTTTTAATTCTGTGGTGGTTTCTTTTCATTAATTATATCTGATTAAAATACAGTAGTTGTGTTATTATTGAAGGAAAATTAGTCAGGAATAAATCACTTGTTATTGTTATACCTCAGAAGTTTTAATAAAGAGAAATGTAGTTAAAGGTATTTCTGAGGATGAATTAGTCGCATTGAATTAGAGCATTAACTTTAAAAGCGAATTGAAGAGTAAGCAAATCAAGTAATTATCAAAATTATTAAAAACTATAATATAAACTATAATAAAAAATAGAAAAATAAAAAATAAAAACAAAGAAAAAAAGTAATTTGAGCCAAAAATATGGAAACTACCAGTTCATTTGATGAACATATTTTTCTTGAAACTTATTATCAAGCTTCTGGGTGTTCAAGTAAAATAAGTGAACACGCAACAAGGATTAAATTATTATTAAATGAATTAAATAAACAAATGTCTGTTTATGGACAAACAAGTCATCAAATTAAAGAGTTACAAAATGAATATCACTTTGTTCACGGTAAGATTGATGGAACAATTCCAGTTGATGAAGTATTAAGTAATCCGAAATATAACCAACTTGTTGATGGGTTGAAAGTGACACAAGAAGATGTTGTTGAATTTCATAATGACATTATTGATGATGAAAATTGGAATAAATTAGATAAATTAATTCAGAACGTTCATGATACACCACAACATCCAAAACAAGTAGTATTAAATTTTGATTTAATGAATGATTATTGTCAAAAAGATGAGGTTCAAATTTGTTTGTGTTATATCAGTTATTTTTGTAATAAAAGAGAATTTAACATAACTAAAATATAGTGAAAGATAGAATTCAAGAATTGGAAACAGAAAATAAATATCTTAAAGATCAGTTACATGAGATTAAAGATGCTTATAATAGAGCTCAACAAAGTCGTCATAACAAATCTCCATTTTATGATCAAGTACAACAATCATCTCAGAATATATAAAAAGGTTTTTATTTAAAATAGCATTGATATTAACATTGTCGTTTTTAATTAATGATTTCTTAAGAGATTTGTTTTTATTTTATTGTTAAGACAATAAAATAGACACAAAAATTATTCCCCTTTGCCACAAATTAGCTTATCACATTTAAGTACTTAATAATTAATGTAGTTATTTAAGTCATATGACGTTTGTTCTATTTAAACTATCTTGAGTGAAAAAAAAATTATAAAGGGATTAATTTCTATTATCTTTTCTCTATTTTAAATAATTTTTGAGTGAGTTTTGAAATTGAAAATAATGTAAAATATATATATTACTAGTTACTTCCCTATCAAATTTAAATCAAAAAAATAACAATTAGTTTTATTGAAATAGTTATTTAACTCTTTAAGTTATTGAAATTAATTTAAAAACATAATTGTTGATGTTTGGTGTTTAATTCATTTTAGATATTAAAGTGTATAATTTGCTTTTATTTAAAAACAATAAATTATGAATGTCTGATGAAGAAATTAAACTTCATGATATTTTTATAAAATATTTTTTTTGGTAAACCTCATTTTAATAAAATAAGTTTAAAGAGATAATAATTAAAAAAAAATTAATGAGTAACTCATGTATTTTTAAAAATGGTTAAAGTAAAAAAGTCAATAAACATGTTCATTGCATTGATATTTACAGGTGTTATTTTATACAATTTTATTAAACAGAATAAGAGTATAATTAACAATTTTGATTGTTTCTAAAATTATTGACTCTTTAATAAATATATAAATAATATAATAAATTCAGTTAAAATAATAATGTCTTACACCAAAAAATAATAGTTCAATTTTTACATAGTAAAATATCAATCATTATTAATATTATTTTTAAAATTAATAAATATAATAAATAAAATTAGTCTAACCCTTTTCTATGTTTATATAAAATATTCTTTAAAATGAAATATGATAATAGTCTTGTTTGTAAACATTTTATCTTATTTCATAATATTGATTATGTTAATTCTTTTGTGTTATACCTCAAATAAAAAAGAAGAGTTAGTATTTCTTTAATAAATATAAGTTAATATTTTGTTACATAAAAAAAAAGAAAAAAGTATTAATAAATGGAGAATTTTATGATGTTGTACGTCATTATGAAATACATTATTCAAAATATTTTTATATTGGCACTAACTTTTCATTTTTTAATTTATTTGTATTATATGATATATTAATTTTATTATAGTTTATTTACTTCTTTTTCTTTCATATTTTACATTCATTTAAATTCTATCTTCTTAATTTAGTCTAAACACATTTTGAAGTTTGATAACAAATAAGAAATTTGAATTTATTGTTCATTCAGAACATTAATGAACAAGATAGTCATTGATACCTTTCATATTGTTATGATTATTAAAAAACTTTTATTAAAACTTCACTATATAAAACTCACACAAGTTAATTAATTCTTTGACATTCAAACCGAAGAAATATTAGAAGTAGTACAACAGAACACAATACGATATTTTTGTATATAACTTCATCAAGTCAGACACACTTCTAGAAACTGATACATGAAAAAAAAATAAAGAATAGAATTAGGTTAATGAATATACTTTATACTAGCATTGTTAATTGGAAATGGTGTTGATTGTTTAAAAAAGATTTAAGAATGCACAAGAAGATATAATGGATAAATAAGCATTATTAAAACATTCAGATATTATTTTAGTTTCAGTTAAAACTATACTTGTAATCAAAGAGGTATTGAAAAATTTTTGAGATTAATACTTAAACACTTCACTAATATTAATAAACAATTAGATAAGAACATTGATGATATTTCTACAAAAAAATCAAAAAGATGTTGGTTAATCCTGTTAATTTATATTATCTTTTATCATTCGACTTTTTGATATTATAGAATATTAAGACATGAAAAATAATCAACTGGGAATATTTGTAAATAAGTATTTCTTTTATTATTTATTTTGGTTGCATCCATTTTATTCTATGTTGAAGTGTTTGTAATATTTTAATTTCAATTTGACTTTTATTAGTTGTAAAGAAATAATTTTATATTTTAATATTTTTGACTAATTATTTTAATGTTCATTATTAAATCTTCTAAATCTTAATACACATTAAATCACAAAATTACATTGTTTGAATCGAGTTATTATACAAGAATATTTATAACATGATATCTGTAATTTTAGTTAGAATGACTAGTAACTGTTAATTGGATAATTATCATCTATTTCTGAATTATCTAATTAGTCTTACATTAAAGCATTATATAGAATATATTAATGAAAGTTCTTCATTATATGATAACAAGTGAGACATTATAAATTTATGAATATCTATTATAATATTAAATTATCTGGAAATTGAATATATCGAACATTATCTTCTTTTATTTTGTCTTCCTTGACAAAAGAGCAGTTTTAAATGTTAAATACTTATTGAAATTAATGTTTTTAAAACAATCTGCTTGTTAGTATTTACAGTATTGACTAAATATGAATTGAATGTAACTTTTATTTATTGAATAAACTCTTCCTGAATATGTATTTCTTAAAATTTATTCTTCCTTATTTATCAGCTAGTTAATAGATGGTTATTTATAACATATCTCTAAAAAGAAATAACAGAAAGAAGAATGAGAAACAACATAACAATATTCAAAATGAAATAATAAGGATTGTTATAATGATAATATCAATATATTTGATGGTATTAATGATTGTATTAATTTAGAAAATGGTGTTAAAAGATTCAATGAATATGAATAATTTCATTTTAAACTAACTCCTTTGAAGCATTATTCAAGAATATTATTTAATAATATTGAAGCATTTCATATTTATAATGAAGATAATGAAATATTAAAAAGAATAGAATATTGAAAGACAGTGAATATATTATTGAATATATCATAAAATAAATTTCTTAGAACCTTATTCAGTCAATACATTGACTTGTAAATATTTATAAGAAAAAACACTTTTGTGTCATGAAGTATGAATAAAATGTTTATCACAACTTTATAAATTGTATTGAATTTTATTTGTGTTTTATTCAATT
>NW_001915450.1:0-2939 GCF_000208925.1 Entamoeba histolytica HM-1:IMSS
ATAATGATTATTTATTTTTGTTTATTCATAAATTATTAATTGGAATGAATGGTAATGGCGTTAAATAATCAAATTAAAATAATAAAATATGATTAAAATATTTCTTATTTTAATTCAAAATAATATGTTACTTTTTATATCATCTTCAATAAACAAAAAGAGAAATATTATCAATGTTGATATTTTATCATATTAAATATTTTAATAAATAAAATATTGATTATTTCTTCTATTATGTTGTTATTTAATATAATTTATTTTTTATTCATTTCTTTTATTTATTGTGTATTTATAATATTTATTTCTTTTCTTTTCTCTTTTATTTCTTATTCTTATTTTATTATCTTATTTTTATTTATAATTTATTATCTTTATTAATTTATTTTGATTAAAATTAATGTTGATAAAACATGATAATTCAAATCACAAACGATGAAATAATAAAAATAAAACAGAATTGAATCTTCTCTTCAATTTTTTTTTTGTTATTTAAAATAATGTAAAAATACTAAAAATAAAATAAGCTAATTATAGAAAATAACATTATTATAATTTTATTATTATTATATTATTATATATTTATTGTTATTGTAAAATAAAAATGATAAAAATAGTGTTTGTAAAAATAAAGTGATGATAAAAATAATGATTAATTTGATGTGTTAATAACGTGGATTAACTATTTAAACATCATATTTTGAACTTATAAATATCAAATTAAATTAAAATGAATAATATGTTTATTAAACAAATAGAAGAATGGACAGAAAAAAGAATAATTGATGTTATATTTGATTCAGATAAAGATAATTGGAATAAAAATACATCAGTATTTGATAAAAGAATAATGAATAAAGAACATATAATAATTATTATTGAAGATGAAGAAGGAAATAAATTTGGAGGGTATGTTAATGAGAAAATTGATAAAGTTGATGAATGGTTATATGACTCACATTCATTTGTATTTTCATTAGTATCAAATGGAAGAATGAAAGGAATGATGAAATTTGATATTAAAGATACACAATATGCATTTTGGTTATTTAAACAATCAGATAATGATTTGTTTAAATTTGGATATGGTGATGATATTTATGTTTTTAAAGAAAATAATAAAACGTATTCATGGTGTAGACAACGTTCATTTGAATATAAAGGAATATCAAATGCACTTTGTGGAAAACAATATCCAAATCATTTCACACCAAAACGAATCATAGTAATTGAAATGAAATGATTCAATCTTGATTAATTGAAAATGAACTAAAAAAGAATAAAAAACAAATCAATGAAGAATATGAACAGCCATTTTGTTCATCTGCCAATGAATGAAATGGTGAATTAAAAATGGACATAATTCATTGTTGATTTATTTTATTTCATTTGAAATATTCACACCCAATGTGTTTTTAATAAATAAGAAAAGAAATAAGAATAAAAGAGAAATAAGATAAAATGAATAAACAATTTATTTGTATTATTTCAATGAAATAATTCATTATGAATCAAATGAATAAGATAATAGAAATAAGAATAACAAACAAATCAAGAAAAGATAAAATACATCAACATATTTATGTTATTATTTCTTATTCTTCTTCTTATTTTCTATTTAAACAATAATAAACAAAACATAATAAGAAAGATAAATAAGAATAACACAACATAAAATAAAGAATAATAATAATATATACAACAAACACGAATAAACAAGAAATGACAAATGATAAAAGAAGAACTAAATAAAATAACAACAAGAATAAAGAAAATAGAATGAAATGGAAATAAATAGAATAAATTCAGTGATGTTTATAAAAGAGGAAATGACAAAAAGAAGAAATGAATGATGATTATAAAAGATAAAAATAAAATAATAAATATAAAATCAAAACTAAAATAACATAATAATATAATAACAATATCATTGATTTTATCTTATTTTATTCTTATTTTATTTATCTTCTTTCATTATTTTTATTCTTCTATTTTATTAAATGAAAATTAATGAGAAATGAATAATGAAAATCAGAAACAACACAAACATTAATACAAAATCAAATAATGAAATATCAAATAATAATTGAATATGATGAATTAATTTAATAAGAAATATAATAAATAATAATAGAAAGAATGAAATAAGATAATATGAAATAATAATAAGAAAAGAAAAAGATATAAATGATGATAATAATAATAAATGAAATTATAAATAATGTAATAATAATGAAATATTCATTCAACATTAAATAAGAAATAAAGAAATGATAATTCAATGAGAATAATTAAAATAATGAAAATTAAAAAGAAATCAAATCAATTTAAATAAAAGAATAATGAATAGAAAATCAACACTCTCATTAATTCAAAACTAAATAATAAAAGAAGAATAACCAATCTTAAAGTATAAAGAGATGATTATTTTCATTTGAATAAAGAATAATAAAAATAAATAATATCACTTTTATCTCCTTTTCTTTATTGATTGTTGTATTTTATCATTACTTTGTTTTAACAACACCATTTCAATCAAATTAATTTAATAAAGATAAGAAATGATAAAGAAAAATACGATAATAAAATAAGAATAAGAAATAAAAGAGAAATGAAATGAAATAATTATTATAAATACACAAGGAATAAAATGAAATTAAATGAAAATCAAATGATAAAATTACATTAAATAACATAATAAAAGAAATAATAAATATTTTAAATATTAAAATATTTAATATGAGAAAATATCAATATTATTAATATTTCTTTTGTTTATTGAAGATGAAATAATAAATAATTTATTCATAATTCATTCTTTTATTTTGATTATTTAACATCATTATTATCATTCATTCTAATTGATAATCCATTAATAAAAATATAATCATTGTGACTAAATAAAAATAAATAATTGTAATAATAAATATATTTCAAAAGTC
>NW_001915450.1:3039-4838 GCF_000208925.1 Entamoeba histolytica HM-1:IMSS
AATGAAGATATTAATAAATGAAATTATATATAATAATATAATGATAATGAAATATTCATTCATAAAATAAGAAATAAAGAAATGATAATTAAATGAGAATAACTAAAATGATGAAATTAAATAAAAATAAAATCAATTAAAATAAAAGAATAAAGAATAGAAAATCAACATTCTCATTAATTCAAAATTAAATAATAAAAGAATAAACAATCTTAAAGTATAAAGAAATGATTATTCTCATATGAATAAATAATAATAGAAAATAAATAATATCAATTATTTATTTTATTTTTATTTATTTGTTGTTATTATTTATTTAATGTTTTATCAACAATTAATTTTAATCAAATTAATTTAATAAAGATAATAAATTATAAATAAAAATAAGATAATAAAAATAAGAATAAGAAATAAAAGAGAAAAGAAAAGAAATAAATATTATAAATACACAATAAATAAAAGAAATGAATAAAAAATAAATTATATTAAATAACAACATAATAGAAGAAATAATCAATATTTTATTTATTAAAATATTTAATATGAGAAAATATCAACATTGATAATATTTCTCTTTTTGTTTATTGAAGATGATATAAAAAGTAACATATTATTTTGAATTAAAATAAGAAATATTTTAATCATATTTTATTATTTTAATTTGATTATTTAACGCCATTACCATTAACTCCAATTAATAATTTATGAATAAACAAAAATAAATAATCATTATGACTAAATAAAAAAAATAATTGTTTAATAGAAATTAAAAATTAGAATAATAAAATATTTTAAAAATATGTAAAATTATTTATTCTTGTTTTTATTCAATCATAGCATTATAAATTTTTTTATTTTTAATGATGTTTGTATTTCAAATCATTAATCATAACAAACTATTATGTTAAATTATCGATAAATTTATTCATTTATTTTTAAATATTTTCTATTTCTTTTAATTCAAAACACATTTTTATGTAAAATTAAATAAAACAATATTAATAGAAAATTATTTAATAATAAAATAATTTATATGTAACATTCGATAAAATATTTTATTTTAAAAATACTTTGTTGTTTTTCATTTAAATAAAATATAATGTGATGAAAATTTTAAAAAAAATGAAGAAATGAAGTTATTCATTTCAAATGAATATGAAATGCTTTTTTAATAACTTACTTCAATTCATCAAATTGATAAATAAATATTTGATATGTTTAATTATTATTTAAACGACTATCAACTGAAACTAAATATAATCAATGAATAGTAAACAAATTAAATTAGTTATCAATGAAATATAAGTCATTCAGAGACATGTTTGTATCATGGTGATCAAATGTTATTATTCTATTCATAAAGAAGTTCATGAAGAAAATAAAAACAAAAATAGATAAACATCAACAAAATTTATTTGAATTTTTAATGGAATAACTGGAAATTAATGAATTTCCAATGTAGGATGATGATCCAAAAGTTCATCCTGTTTTGATAATACACAGTTAGAAAATGAAATTGTAAGAATGATGATATATATAATATCATTAACACTAAATCACGTAGAAGAAGTTGAAGAAGAGATAAAAAAGAACAAAACATTAAACAAGAAAAGCATACCCAAATAAATAAAAATAAAGAAAATTCAAAGAAATAAAAGAATGAAATACATAGAAGAAATTAGTTACAATGATTCGGAAATTGAAAGAACTAAGACTAAATAAATTATTCTTCATAAAAACAACAGGAAGAAGAACAAGAAATGAAATAAAAGAAAAATAGAAAACAAAATTACTAACCC
>NW_001915449.1:0-4856 GCF_000208925.1 Entamoeba histolytica HM-1:IMSS
TGAGAATATAATTCGTTATCTATTTCTATCAGATTCATTCAAATTATTTTCAACACAATTGAAAGTGATATAATCAATGTTTGACATTTGCATCAAAGTGTTTTCATTATTTGAGTATTATTGAATATCAATGATAAACAATATCAACTAAAAAACAAATGATATGAACAAATTTTTATTAAAATAATTCATTAACAAAACATAAATCAAACGATTTATTACTCAATTAAAAAACGAAGAAAAGAGCAATGGCAATAAATGCAACAATGGTAGCAATTGATCCATCATCATTAGGTTTATTCTGGCATTCATCTTCACATTCATATTTAACGTATTTATCACCATTTGATTGTGGAACACACATTCCACATTTATACATTTGACTTCCAAATCCAAGTTCTTCAGTACAATTTTCATCTTTATAATAAAATGTTCCAAAGTATCCAACTTTATTTTCTGATTTCATATAAAATTCAGTATTACTTACTTTATTACAATTCTTAGTTGAGACATTACAACTATATCTAACCATATTACTTGTTACGTTAGTACATTGATCATCTGAATATACTTGATTATTAATTAAACTACATTCATCACCCATTTTATCTGGTTCTTCATTATACAAATAAACTAATCCAGTAGTACTTGAACTAATGTCTGCTTTCTTAGTAATATCCATAAGTTGTTCATTTGGTTCATCACCAGAACAATCAGTAGTAGTATAGGAAATGATCTTGATTTTTGCTTTTGTGTTTTCATCTGTAGCTGGGACATAAGTTACTTTTTTGGAGCTTGTGTTCTCGAAATAACATTTTCCATCTTCATAAACAGTAACCACTTTAAGTTTACTATCACTGTAAGTACATTCATAAATATTTTCAGCAGCAGCAAAAGCAGTAAGTGCTAATAATGCAATGAACATTTTAATGTTTATATTTTCTAAGTTCTAATGTTTATATTTACCATCACCTAACTTCACTTTTTCTCATTTGGTTAAAATAAAGTACGAAGAAAAAAATCCTTTTAATAAAATGTATTATAATTCATTTGATTGGCTAATAATTTATTAATACATTTACTTTTTTGACTCATTTGTAGTTTTTTTTTGTTAATTCCACTTCTATAAAGTTCTTTACTCATTTTATTTTTTTTGTATATTCCTTAGTTTTGAGTGCAAAGGAAAGAAACGAATTAAAATTTAATGAAATGAGGAATAAAAGAAGAATGAATAACATGAAAAGTAAAGAATTTGTTGCTAAAATAAAAGGTATTTCAAATAAAAAAAAAGTCTGAAAGAAAAAAGAGTTATTTAAACTTGGAGAAAATGAACTTACAATAGTACAATGATTGGTTTATTGATTGTCTTTGTAGTATTTGCTTCTGCTAAAGAGTTTTATAAATACACTTATACTGGAACAGGAGATAATAAAAAAATTGCTTCATATGTAGTTTATGAAGTTGATAAATGCTATAGAATTTCTGCAACTACTTATCAATCAATTTCACAACATAATGGAGAAACTCCTGCTGATGAAGGAAAATACTTCTATGGTACATTTACAGATAAAGAATGTAAAACTTCTTCTGATGTTAAACAATATACTGTTGAAGAATTAAAAACAAAGGATATCTTTGAAACAAAACCAGAAGAAAGTAACCAATGTAAAGAAGTTGCTGCTAGTCAATTTGTTGATGATAAATGTGAAGATCCAATTCCAGGTGGAAAACAATTTGTATGTAATGTAGAAAGTGATGTTAAAACATGTATTAGCAGTGGTAATGAATATACACAAACAGGAGTTGTTCATGGATATCAAGGTACTTTCCATTATTCTGATAGTGAGTGTACAAAACCCACAGGATTTGTAGAAGATCAAAGAAAATGTGGAGTTTGTTCACCATCATCAATGCCATCTTCATCAGATGAAACAATTACTTACACAAAAGTCACATGTGAAAATGACTGCTAATTAAGTAAGTTTTTCTTGAAGATATTTTAATAAAGAAGGATATTCAATAAAATAACAAATAAATTTTAATAGAAATAAAAGTATTTCAATTGTAAAAAAGAATAAGTAATAAACAATAAGAATTACATTGGATTATTACTTTTTAATTATACAATGTAATTCTTTACAATAAATATATTATAACATAACTAAATAATAAAAATGTATTTTATTTAACACTACAAATAATTGTTTATTAATGAATATATCATCTGCTATTTTATTATCATTGTTACAACTATGAAATTAATCAATACGATTATAAACTGTTCAAAATATTACTTTTTCATTTTTCTCTTCATTTTCCTGTTTTGAATATCCAACAAATATAAATAAAGAATTACTATTTAAAATAACACTGACAAACAATTATCAACAATTTTCAACAATTTTCAACAATTTTCAACAGAGAGAATATGGAAATACTTGAAATTTAAATGACATTATGAGAAATACTACAAATACAAAATAATTATTCAAAATTAATAAAGAAGAATAATTAGAATAAACAATACTACATAAATAACAATAATAATGAAGGACGTTAAATATCATCTTCTTCTAAACGATATTCATTTTCATTTGAATATGAAGGATGTCAAATCCACTTTGTTGAAATTATTATTTCACACAAAAACGAATCATAGTAATTGAAATGAAATGATTCAATCTCGATTATTCTTCACTTCAAAAAAATAAAAAGAAACAAACTATAATTTACTTCGTGATTATACTTTCAGCACGATGAGAAGTGTCATATCAGTTTCTTTAATACAATCTACTTCTATCAGAAATCCCTATTCCAAATGCTTGAATTAAAAGATTCTTCTTCTAATGTATTAACAAAATATTATTCAATTTTTATGAAAAGTAAAACACAAAATTTAGGTAAAGAAACAATAACCAATAAAAAAGATAATTAGTTTAAAACAACGAAAATAAATTAATTATTTTAATAAGAATAGAAAGTCAAATGTCAAAAATTTGATTAATTAAGAAAAATGAGATTGTGTTATATGATTATTTCATATTAAAGGAATGATTTAATTAATAACTCTATTCCTTTGGAAATACTACATTTATCTTTGTTATAATGAAAGATTCTCAAATAATTATTTAGTAACACTTATTCTTTTATTATAAACATATGATATTTTTGTTAATTCTAACAACAATTTTTTTTGAAAAAAATAGAAAGTTTGTAAAAAGCAATCTTTTTTTTAAATTTTAATGTAATTTTGAGTTTGAAGGAGCAAAATCGGATGAAATTGAACATAAAATCCAATATAAAGTAAAAGAGATGTAAAAAATAGGAACTAAAGAAAATAAAAGGAATAGTTAATAAATAGCACAAGAAGAAAGAATATTTAATATAAAAAGATAAAGAAAGAAGGATATCTAATAGAATTAATCATATTGGCTTTAATTAATTCAAAAAAAAAAGAAGGAAAGAAGAATAAATTGGATGGAAAAAATGAAGAAAAATAAAAAACATAAAGGAATAGAAGTAATTTAAATGATAAAAAGAGAGAAAAAAAAAAATAATAATAATAAAAGGAAAAACTCAGAAAGAAATTTAATAAAGTAACTTAACACCATGTTATGTTTCATTCTATTTATTAGTGTTGTTATGTCAAAGTCATTAGTTGTTGAAGTACAAAAAAGTGTTGATGGAGATTCTGCAATGTTTATGTCATATGAATTTGATAAATGTTATTATACTGATGAATTTGAGTCACAAATGTTTACACATGATGGAGATCAAATTACAATTGATTATTATGCTGAGTCATCATCATGTTCAGGGAATAAAAAAAGTGAAACATTTAATTTAAATGATAAAAAGTTTAAAGAAGAAATTTGTGATGAAAGTGAAGAAGATGACTGTGCTGTTGAAATTAAAAAAGCACCAAAACATATTGGGTTTAAAGGAGAAGGAGATGATGATGATAATTGTTCTCATCGTGATGACACAATTAGACTTTATTATACTGACAAATGTTTTAAATGTTCTGATGATAAATATTGTAATTATGAAGTTGACAATGGATGGATGTATTTAAATAAATATCCAAATGATAAATGTAATAGTAAAGAAAGAACAAAACATGAACAAAAATGGGAATGTGATAAATGTAATGATGGTACAATGCAACAATGTGGAACAATTTCAACAATGATATTATTTGTTGTTTTTGCTATTTTTGCATTAATTCTTTAAGAAATTTAATTCTTATTTTTTATATTTTATTTCTTTTAAAATATCATCCTTTTATTGTCTTATAATTTACATTATTAATTTTCTTTTTTATTATCTCTTTATACAAATTAAATACATTCTCTCTATCTTTATATTTAATTTTTGTATTTCTTTCTTCTTTCTTTCTTTATTTCTTTGTTGTAAATTATATTATTTTATATTGTATAATGTCTTTCTAAATTAATTTTAATGGATTTTTCTTTTCTTAATATATTTAATTTTCTTTTAATTAGTATTAAACTTGTATTACATTATTACAACATTATTTAAACTACTCATTTTTTCAATCAGTAAATTCAATGATACTCATGTTATTTTTATTCATTGATGTTTATAATTTATTCTGTATGTAGTTATCTATCAATAATGAATGAAATAATTACGTTTCTCATTGTTTTTATAATTTGTAGAATTGTTGATATAAAATAATATAAATGTAATTAATATATAAACATTATTTTTTATTTATTGTTTAATTTAAGAATGAATAGTTTTATATTTCATGTTTCTTGTATTTCTTTTTTGCTATTACTTATTTGTTTATTTATTTTTGTTATCTTCTTTTATTCATTCAATACTTTTCA
>NW_001915448.1:0-2099 GCF_000208925.1 Entamoeba histolytica HM-1:IMSS
CAACACCTTTTTTACCTTCATTATATCTTTCAAATTCTTCTTTTGCTTTTTGTTGTTTTTTCTCAATTACATAATCAAATCTATATGATTCATTTGCATGATGTGATGAATTACAACCACATACTTTACAATTTCCATTATCACCAATGCATGTACAAAGTTTATTTGTAAAATATGAAATTAAAGATGGAACATGACATGGATAATGACATGTTTTATGACATTTCAAACAATTCGTTGCAGATTCTCCTGACTTTAAGTCAACTTTAATTTGTTTTGTTTTATCTACAGTAATAATAAAATTTTCATTATTTTTAACTTTATCTCGATTCAAATACAATTGTTCATATATCTGTTTTATTTCATTCATTTTTGATAAACCATTGTTTAATGATGTTCTTATTCCTTCAAGTTGAGTTTTTATTTGCCTTCTTTTCCTTAACACTTCTTTCGATTTCTCTAATGATATTCTTGGTAATGTTACTAATTTTGTTATAAAGTCATCAAAACTCTTCATACTTAATTCCCAAAACATTTGTTTAAATATATCTTCTGTATTATCATCATAAATAGCTGCATTATTAAATTTTAAATACCATGGTGAGTCTATTTCTGGAATAATTGTACTGAAAATGCATTCTTTTGATTGTAATGCATTTATAACTTGTGGTGTTTCACCGTCACAGAATGTAAGCATTGCAATAAAATTCTTTTTAACATCTTTCCCAAATAAATTAATAATATTCCCAAATACATATTTTTGACTTGCTGTTAATTTTACATGACTTGATGGTGCAACAAAACAAATAGCATTTAAATCTGATACTTTTGTTTCAATTGTTTCTTCTATTTGTTTAATAATTTCTTTATCCCATTCAATTCCTCTTGTATCTCCAAATCCTGGTGTATCTATTATTTTGATTGGTGGTGTTCTTTTTGTTCTTTTAATATTAAAAAATGTTACTTGACTTCTTTGACTTATAGATTGATCTCCATACTGTTTTAAATCACCTTCATTTATAATTATATATCTAAAGTCATCTGTTATTCTTATCCCGTATAATCCATTTACAAAACTATTCAATAATGTAGTTTTTCCACTTCCTGTTTCACCAACAACCAAAATAGCAATTGCATCATTCTCATCTTTTTGATTAAACTGTTGATTTGGATATAAATATATTTTCAACTTTCCTTTTTCATAACTTGTCAATCTTATACTTCCTTCAATTGGAACATTTCGTTCAACTTCTGTAGTACTTAATTCCTCTTCTTTTCTCTTCTTTCTCAAGAAATAATCACTGTAATATGTTTGCCATTCTTCTTTATTCTTATTGAATTCTGCTGTAATTATTTCTGTCTCTTCTGGTTTTCTGAATATTTTGTTTTTCATTTTCATTTCTTCAATTGAAATGATTTTATCAATTAATTCATTCCGTGTTTTACTTACTGCTTCTTTATCATTATTACATTCTTCTATGATTCTTGACATTTTATTCTTCATTATTTCTATTTGATTGATTGTTTCTTGACTTTTTTCTATCACTATTTTTCTTCTTCTTTCTGTTTCATCAATCCTATCAAATATTCATTCTCCTCTTTTAATTGCTTCTGAGTATCTTTCATCTGGTTTTATTCTAAATACTTCATTTTTAATACTTCCTATATAATATTGATAATTCTTAGTAGTATCATCAATTGATTGTTGAATGTTTGGAAGTGTTTCTACTTCTTCTTTAAAAAATTGGTTGTTCTTGTTTATTAACTCTTCCATTTTAATTTGATTTGATGTTTATAAGTTCAAAATATGGATGTTTAAATAGGTATTAACACATCAAGTCAATTATTATTTTTAACATCATTCTATTTTAAATAAATGACTTTTATTAATTTTACAATAACAATAAATATATAATAATATTAATAATATAATAATAATAAAATTATAATAATGTTATTTTCTATAATTAGTTTATTTTTAGTATTTTTTGTGTTTTTTCATTTTTTTTTAAAATAACAAAAAAATAGAAGAAAAGAAGATTCAATTTTGTTTTATTTTTATTATTTCATTTTCTTATTAAAATAATGAAAAAACTAAA
>NW_001915448.1:2199-3341 GCF_000208925.1 Entamoeba histolytica HM-1:IMSS
TATCTCCAAAATAAAATAATAGGAGATAAATTTGATGAAATAAAAGAAATCCTAAAGAAAATCAATAGACTAGAAGATTTGGTCAAGGGAAGAAAATGGTAGAGAATAAAGTGCATCATGAAATTAAATGAACATGATGAAGAAGGAATAAAAGTCAAAGCACTAGAAAGAATAAAGTAGCCAAAATATATGATGACAATGATAAAAGAAAGAATTAAATTTAATAAAGATGAAATAATCAGAATCAATACAAATAAAATCATGCTTGATTCTAATAAGAAAAGTAGAATAAGGAAGAAAGACCCAAAAAATGAAATATACCCAAATAACGATATTACTTTAGAATATTTGAAATCGTTATATGAAACACAGGTGAAATTAAATAAAGAGAATTGGAAAATAAAACAAATCACCTCGTGGAATGAAAGATATAGAAATTATGATAATGTCATAATAACATTAAATGAATTAAATTTAAGTATAATGAGAATAAATAACTGGAAAACACAATGAATAGACACTATATATGGGTATTATTTGAAAAGGATGTCATCATCAAGAGAAACCATTCTCAATATCTTCAATGAATGGTTGAACTTCCCCGAAAACATCCCATTAGACATGGTAAGTGGAAGAACTTTATTAATCCACAAAGTGATATGAATGATGTCATTAATTATCGTCCTATCAGTTGTACAAATGTAATTATGAAAGTATTTACCTCCATATTAAAAGAAAAGATTCACAGAAGACTTAACATGAATTGTGAATCATTGAAAATCAGTAAAAATCAACTGGGATATAAGTTACAATCTTTAGCTGCTAAAGAAGGAATAATTAATAGTTATATGTTAAGGCAGCAGAAAGAAGAAAAATACCCAAAATATGATGAGTCATATTATGACATTAAGAAAGCATATGACACAGTAAACCACGAATGGGTAATTGAATCATTAAAATATTTTAATTATGAGTGTGTCATCATTGACATGATTGAAAGTATGATGACTAGATTGAAGATATTCATCGGTTATAAATTTAATGAATATCTATGATGTATTAAATTAAATAGAGGAATTTTACAAATGATTCCTTATCAAATCTACTCTTCATCATTCAGATGAATGTATTTCTCAAATCAT
>NW_001915448.1:3441-4859 GCF_000208925.1 Entamoeba histolytica HM-1:IMSS
TTATAATTGGAAGATAACTTACCTGGATAAAATTGGTTTGGAGATAAGAAAATAAATAAGAAAGGCAAAATACAATGGTGAAACTCCAAAGATAGGTTATATGTCCCTCTAGAAGAAATGGGTGAAGGATTAATAAATATAAGGGACGAATATGTTATTGAATTAGTAAGAACAGTAATGTACTACTGTACCAGAGAAAGTGAAATAGGAAATAACATATTAGATAGATGGTACAGTAAGAAGGGAATATTGAATAGAATTAAAACACAATAATTCATAAAATCAATGAAACAAAAATAGAAGAAATAATAAATGAAGGGATAGAAAAGAAAAAAGAAAAAGAAGTAGTAGTAGAAATAAAAAAGTTATTGACAAACACATCAAAAAATGGAAGTGTCATCAAACAAGTGGATATTTCAGAAGATGGTTTGAGTCAAAAGGAGTAGATAAAACTACTACAATGAAAGCATGGAAATCCATCAATATTAAAAAGAATGCATTCCTACAATTAACTAAAATGCAAGATGAAGCAATATTTTGTGGGTATAGAAAAGCAAAAATAATGAAAAATGAAAGATTAAAATACGCAACACTTTGTAAAGACAAGATAGCAACAGTAAAACATATTCTACTATCTTGCATTGGTCATAAAAATCACAAATAGGAAACATGACAATATTGGCATTATAATATTGATTAATAAGAAAATATACATTCAATAAACAATATAAAAAACCTCCATATGAAACAGTGTTACAATATAAAGACATCACTATGATAATGAACAAACAAATAATGCCTAAAAGTGATGGACAATATCACAAAATACCATATATATGTAATAGATAAAAAGAACAAAACTGGTCTATTATTTGATATGACTATTGTGGCTGATCACAATATTAATGGAGCCTATTGGAAGAAAAGAAATAAGTATAAGGAATTAAAGAATATTCTAATGAAAATAGAAAAATTAAAAGATGAAAAAATAAATCGAGTAGTAATTTCAATAAATTGATTAATAAATAAAGAAAGTAATAGATTAATTAAAGAATTAAAAATTGACATCGAGAAAGAAGTAAAAAACCTTGTCATAAAAAACATGAATGATGTCATGGAATACTGCGGAGATCACAACCAAACATACTCCGTAGAGTTGCTAGAAGAAGATGAAGAATCATTGGGATTAGTCTTATCTGATGAAGGAACATTAAGAATTTATAACAATTGAATTAACGATATTATATTTTGATATATTTGATTTATACAATCAATAAAAAAGAGGTAATAAATACAATATTTTATATTTTATAGTGTTTTAATTTATTATTTTAAATATTTCTTCAAAGAAGATAGAAGTTCTGAAACATCACACAAATAATATAAAAATAATAACAAAAGAGAAATTCATATCAATA
>NW_001915447.1:0-4875 GCF_000208925.1 Entamoeba histolytica HM-1:IMSS
ATAATAATGTAACAATAATGATATATTCAATATATTCTTTATTTGATTTGTTCAATATTAGATTATTCTATTTCATTATCATTTCATTGTCTTCATTATTTTATTTCATTATTTCATATTCATTTATTATTTTTTAAAATCAAATAAACAATAATATTGATATTCATTCATCATATTCATTTAATATAATAAATATACACAACATTTCAGAATAAATAATGAATAATTAAGAATGAAAACATTGATTATATTTAATATTTTGTTCAACATAAAATCAATAAAACATATATTTTGATAATACACAAATGAAATAATAAAGAAATATACAATACTCAAGAATTAATAAAAAAGAAATAAAAAGAATGAATAAATGAATATAAAATTGATAAATAATAGAAGAAAGAAATAGAAAAAAAAACGAAAAACAAATAATATAAAAAGAATATAAATATATAAAAGAATAAAAATAAAGTATAAGAAGAAAGAATATAAAAATAATAAATCACAAAGAGATAATAAAAGAAGAAAAGAAATAAAAAGTGTATTTTTTATTGTAAAAATTAGAAATATTCAATAAAAGTGTCTAATTTAATTGTGTAAAATGATTAATATTATTTTATTGATGAAAAATATTTTACTCTTTTTTATGTTTATTATTTATATGTATAACTTCATCATGATGTTTATTATATAATCAATCATATGTGTTATGTTATTATAACATGTAATAAGTGATAAAATATAAATGAAAATGATATGAATATATGATATAGAATATAAAACAAAAGAATAATAAGAATAAATGATAAATAAAAGGAGAAATGATAATAAATGATATAATAATAAAATCAAAGTATAAAAGATAAAATATAAAAATAATATAAAACAAAAGAGAATAAATATAAATTGAAAATATATATAAATGATAATAATATAAAAGATGAATAAATATGAATATTCAAATAATCTAATACAACTAAATATAAAAGAATAACAATAAGAAAGTCTAAATAATATAAACATAAAAAACATAAAATAAGAATAATATAATAATATATAGATAATAAGAAGAATACAAAGATATAAATAATATAAACAGAGAAATAAATATATAAAAATACGATAGATAAATAACATATAAATAAAAGAATAAAAAGAATAAAAATAATTAAATATGATTCATCAAATAATCTACTTCATTAATATTTCATACAAAATGAATACAATTGATCATAAAATATAAACATAAATATTTATATATTCTGTATTTATCATATTTTTTATTTATTTTTATTTTAGGAGCAAAATATAATAAAGTGGAATATTCTAATAATGCAAATTATTTTGCATCTTTTTTCTTTTTTGTAAATTATTTAGATGCATTTTTTCTTTGCTAATTTTCGTACCCTTTATTTGGTTATTCCTTTCTTGTTTAATATTTTGTTCTTTTTCTTCAGTAATACTATGATAATCAATATCTCTTTTTTCAACTTCTTCTACATCAATTAATGTTAATAATAGTATCATTGTCATCATCCTTACAATTCCATTTTATCTTTGTGTATTGTCATAACAAGATGAACTTTTTGATTCATTACATTACTTTGGAAATGAATATTTTCCAGTTATTCCATTAAAAATTTCTAACAATTTTTGTTGTTACTTATCTACTTTTGTTTTCTTCTTTTCTTCATGAACTTCTTTATGGATATAGCAACAACATTTAATAAACATGGTATAAACATGTTTTTGAATGTTTGATATTGGAAAAAACATTCTATATCATTTTATTCATTGTTTTATTATTTTATGTAAATTCTTGATTGAAATTCAAAACAATATTAATTATTTAAAGTTCGTTTTTAATACTTTTTTAATATAATCAACATTTATTCAGATACTCTCTTTTCATTCTTCTGTGTCTTGTAACACAGATATAATAATAAAAAATATATTTTTATTACTTTCTCATTGTGTTCATTTTATTTCTTTAGTTTCTGATTTTGCGGTATTATTTTCTTTCAAAATATTCTTCTTCATTTTGAATTTACAAAACGTAATTTTTAACCACTTATGTTTCAAAGAATAAGTAATTTAATTTATTTAATACTCATTGATTATTTTTAGTTGAAAGTCGTTTAAAAGTAAGTAAACATGTCAATTATTTATCAAATTGAAGAATTGAATGTTATTTATTTATTGTTAAAAAACATATCTCGAAGTTGGCATGTCTAAAACACCACACAAACCCTAGTACAAATTCAAGCATCGACACTCCCACTTATTATCTGGTTATGACGGTGTATTTGAATTAGAAATGTATTAGGTAAAGTTGCAAAGGGTGTAACAAGATATTATGATAGAATATAACATGGTGTAATATAAGGAAGTACTAAAGTGTGGGTAAGACTAAAAGAAAATTAAACATAATAATATAATGGGAATGAAATACTCTCTTCTCTCATTCATAAAATAAAGAAAAAAGGAAAAAGAAAATGTTTAAAATTAAGATAGAAAATAAACAAAAGGATAAAAAGAAGGAATAAGCAGAAGAAGGATGAGAAGACATTAATAAGAAAAAATAAAAGAAGTGATTTTCTCAATTTGCAAGAAAAACATAAATGATAAGTTAAAGAAAAAGATTACTCTTTTTAAAAAACAAATAACTCAGGGATGTGATTAGTCTCCGCTAAACTAGGAAGAATATATGAAAAATCTATTAACACTTAATTAATTGCTTTGTTATTTATTCATTGAGTTAATTCAAATAAGAAATTGTAAGAAATGACAATTCTTGTATAATGATTATTGATATTTAATGGTAGTTTGTATTTATTAAAAGAAATCAAAACACAATTAAAGTATAATTATAAATATATTCGAATATTAATATGTTAGTATGAAGTACTAAAATAAAAGTAATACTATACATTTTTATTATGTTCATTCAAAGAATTTAATTGAAAATGATTGAATTGATTATTTTATTTGTGTCTTTTTTTATTCTTCTTGATAAACACAAATTAATAATAGAATATAGGAATAATTAATAAAAGAGTAAGAATGATGAAATAGAAACAAAAGAATAAGTATTTTGTTCAATGGTTTATGATAATTTTAGAATATACCAAACTAATTTTCAAAGATTTTTGGTAGTAGGCATTTCATATTTTTGTTTACCAAATTTAAAATATTAAAAGACTGAAATAATCCCAAGAAACACAATTTTGTTATAAATAAAATTTGATAAGAAAGGAAAGAAGATATTTAAAGAAAAAAAGAACAGAACTTCAAACAAGAAATCAAAATACATATATGAATACATTAAGTATAAAGTAAGAGATGAAAGACTTAATTAAGAAAGAAGAAGCTAGTAATTAAAAGAAGTGAAAGTAGAAATGAAGAAGTACAAAACAGGGAATATAAAATAGAAAGAAATAAGCAAGAGAAACTTAAGAGACACTATCAAACAGATAGAGGAGATGAATAAAGAAATATAAAAAGAAATCAAAAACATGTAATTAGGAAATTAAACAAAGTAATGTGAAAGGATAATAATGAAAAGCATCTGATGAGATGACCATTTCTAAGAGTAGAATCTAAATAGAAAAGTAATATGAAATAAAAGGGACATTCAAATGATTAATGTGGTGATCAAATGAATGAAGAAATTAAAAGTAGTTTGAAGTTGTTTTTTGTATTTATTACTTAAGGAAACATTAAGAAAGCTTCATGATACACCACAGAGAAATATCATGAACAACTATCCAATTAAATTATTACCTCGAGTTCATGATCCGAGTGTATGGAATTCACATAATCGAAACATGTTACAATGAAAAGGGATATAATTTGAAAAGGAAGTTGAAGAAAGTAATAAAGAAAATAAACAACTCATAGAAGATAAATCTGTTAATATAAAAATCAAGAAAAGAGAATATCAACAGTAGAAGATAAAGAATAGAAATAAATATAATTGAATAAATTAATTAAAATATTTATGATAAAAATACAAAATAATAAAAAATAAACATAATAATAATAAGAAGAAATGTATAAAGAATAGAATAATAAATATAGATAGTATCATAATATTAAACAACAAATGGTTATAACGATTATATAATAAATAAAATTGTATTTAATATTTATTTAATATTTTTATTAGTTATTATAAATATAACATTATTTCATTCATTATTTAGTTGTTTATTTTATTATTTTCATTTTTATTTATCTTTCATTATTTGCATTGTTCATTTCATTTAGTTATTCTTATTCTTCTTTATTCTTTTATTATCCTTTCTTTTCTAGAAGTATTTATTCTATGATATATTATTTCATTTTTTAAGTTTTTATTCAATCAATTGTTATTTAATTTATTCTTTTTATTCTTTTCTTTATCATATTCACTTTCATATTTTATCATTATCATATCACTTCTTATTATTTATTTCTTATTTATTTTATTATTAATATTTATTATTTCATTCTTTCTTATTCTTTTTATTTTATTTCTTTTTGTATTTATCTTTCTTTATTTCATGGATTATTTCATCATCATTCTCATTTAGTTTGTATTATATGTTATTTTTATCATTAATTTATGTAACTGAATGATTGTATAAAGAATAAAATTAAAAGAACATCACATAATATTTAAAACATATTCCAAATAAAGAACCATTTCATATCATTTAGTATTTTAAAAGGTGTTGTACAGAAATTGTTATAAACACATTTAGATTATGGTTTATTATTTATTCATCTTATTAATTGTATTATTATTTTTATTTTATTTCATTATAATAACAATTTTAACATATTTATTTAACATATTAACTGTATTATGATAGAAAATAACAACATAATGAA
>NW_001915446.1:0-4891 GCF_000208925.1 Entamoeba histolytica HM-1:IMSS
GTTCAAAATACTTTATTCCACTAATTAAAGAATGGAAGATAATTGAAATAGTAATTGGTGTCAGTGGTAATTCAATTGGAAAAATGATAGCGTTTTGCTTATGGTTAATGAGTGTTCTCAAAAAGATAATTAATCCACCTTTCTGATGAATATCAAAACATAACTTACTTAATTCTTCAAATATCGAGATTGTTTCTTTATTAATATTTGAGATATTTTCGAGCATTGACTCTTTGAAATGTTCAAAATTAATGAATGTCTGCTGCTTTATATCTTCTTTTAGACTAATAGTTAATGAAAATATTTGACTAAGAAGAGACACAACATCAAAATGTTCATAAACATAATTGGTTTGCATCAAAAAATGTAAACAACGAATTGAACTTAATGACTTATTATGAAGAAACTTTTGAAGCAATTGATTAACTTGTTTATAATTATTTATAGTGTGAAACAATGCATCAATAAATTGTATATATTCTTGAAATTTTTCTTTTTTATTAATCCACGAATTTATCCAAAGTTCTATTTCTTCATTCTTGTAGTTCATGAAACAACTGTTGTTGTTATTCTTAAATTTCATAAATTCATCTTCAATTTTATCCATGTATAATTTTTTTTTCAAAGTTTTATTTTAAATGAAAAAGAAAAAAATTTTACAGTAGATAATTAGTTATAATACCACTCATTTCTATTGTATCATATTTGAGTCAAAACCTATCATATTCATTTATTCTTGAATTTTTAGCATTTTTTATGGAATATCTTCTTCTGGTATATTTAACAAATTTTTAATAATTTTTATTATCTTCTTTTTAATTTGTTTCTATCAAAGTATATTCTCATTAATATATGATTGTTTTATGTTTTGATCAAACTACTAACCAACTCTAATATAGTCAACTTGGTGTTTCTTGTTACTTTTCATTTAAATATTTATGAATCATTCTATCTTTGTTATATGTTATATTTATCTTTATTTTCAAATACCATTCTAATCTTTAAAGTAGGTTATGTTTTAAAGATTAAATGTTGTGTTTCCCCATTTTTGGTACTGTTAATGTATCTTTTGTTCTTTTTATTATTTTCTCTTTTTTCAGATATATATCACTATCTGTTATTGCTAATGTGATACTTTTAACTTTATTTGAAAATAATATATAAAATTCTATCAAAGATATCATAGATATTATATTGATTTATTGTATATTTTTTTATAATTTGAGTGGATGATATTTCATTAATCTATTTTATTTCTTTGTCTGGTATAAGTTTGATTAATCTTATTATCCTTTTGATTGTTATTGTCTATTAACCCTTCACACTTATTGATTATTTTTATCTTTCTATGAAATAACAGATAAAGGAACTAAGCAGTATTATAAATAATGAATATTTATTTTATTTGTCTCAAAATGAATTGAACTAAAGACAATATCTTATTCACTTTTTAATACTTTTATCTTTATTATTTAAATATGCAATAAGTCACAATAAAAATATAAAAATATGTCAATTGATAAAAGCATAATTTGTTAAATCAAGGTTTATTCAAATAAAAAGATAATCATATATTTTTAATGTCAATAATATACAGAACATCATTAAATAAAATAAAAATACTTAGTTTGTTTTTATATATTAAAATAAAGTTAGAACCAATTAATTTTAACAATACATTAGATTCTATCAATAGTATAATTTGATGATATTAAAAATAACATACATAAATTTATTTTAGATTATTTAGAAAAGAATTTTGAATGTGCCAATGAAATATATTTAGTAAATTTGATAATTTTTTTATGGTAAAATAAAAGATTTTGAAGTTTGACAGAAATAAATTATTCAATCTTGTCATGAGTGAAACACAACAAGAATCACTTTCTCAAGAAAAAACAACAACAACACAACCAGAAGAATACAAAATGGTTTTTTGTGTTCGAAATGATTTAAAAATGGGTAAAGGTAAAATTGCTGCACAATGTGGTCATGCTGTTGTTGAGTGTGTTCTTAAATCATTACAGACTCAGCCAGATGTTTTAAAATATTGGCACGAGCATGACCAAACTAAAGTTGCATTAAGAGTTGATTCATTAGAACAAATGTTTGTTTATTACATTAATTTATAATAGAGACTAACATAGTATAGATTAGAATTGGAGAAACAAGCAAATCAAGAGGGTATTGTTAATGGATTGATAACTGATCTTGGTAGAACACAAATTGCTCCTAACACAATCACTGTTTTAGGTATTGGTCCAGACACTGTTAGTAAAATTAACAAAATTACTGGTCATTTGAAGTTATTGAATTAACTTCTTTTTTTTAGTATGTATTAATATTTAAAACAAAATAACAAAATGTCATTTTTACTTAAAAAAAAGAGAAAAAAAAAATAAAACTCAAAAAGACATAAAATTTATGATTGGTATTGCAGTGTTGGGATTCTTTATTGGAATTAGTCCCATATTCCTTATTATATTAATTTTATACTCTCAAACTTTTCTTAAGTTGATTCAAAAATATAATATTCAAAAAGTTAATAAATTAAAACTAACAAGAACAGTATTTGATAACCCAAATACACCTCATTCAAATTGTAGAACTAACTTTGTCATACCATCATCATTTGACTGTCTGATATATTTTAATAATCCTTCACTTTTACCAACTAAGGCAGTAATAACAACCAATAATAAATCAATTATTTTAAGAATTGAAGAAGAAGAATATCAAATACTTTTTAATGATTTAAATACATTACTTATCCCTGGTATTATTCTTCGTTATCTTCCAAATGATCGTTTAACTTTATGTTCTAATAAACCCATTCTCCCAAACACCAACTCTATTCAAATTCATTTTAACTCAGGTATTATCCTTGAACATTTCTATCTTTCTTTACTTCAACAAATATCAATGTATTACCCTTCCAAACTCATTAAACTTAATTCTGGAATTTTTCCAAATGTTCCAACTGACTTTGAAAAAGCACGCCGTTCTTTACAATTTAAAGAACATTTTACTAATTTATTAAGTCGACTAGATAGTCTTAACGCAACAGAATCATTACAATGGTTTTATGGAATAAACTATCTTGTTCATCGTATTTTCTTTACCTTCTATGATAACAATTCCTTCCTTTCTTTAATAAAAACAATTATTCAAAACAAAATTGAAAAGTCTTCACTCCCCTCATTTGTTGAGGCAGTTAATTGTACTGAATTTCAAATGGGACCTTCATTACCAATCTTTAATGATCCATCTATTCGTAGATTAAATTCTCCAAATAAAACATTTCTTGAAGCAGTTATTCATTATTTAAATGGATTCAAAATGAAATTCGAAATAAAAGTTCATGTTTTCTTTGGGACAATTACTTTAAATGCAGAAGTAAAATTAAATAGTCTTGATTCAATGATTCGACTAATGTTTCAAGACCTTCCTACAAACATTATTTGGTTTGCTTTTGTAACTGAACCTGTTGTAAATCTTGACATTGAAATACCTACTTTTAAAACTCAAAATATGCCTGAAAAAATTAAAGACAAAATTGAAGGATTCTTAATGAACTTTATTCAGAAAGAAATTCTTGGCAGTTTTGTACTTCCCTCAATGAAATCTTTTGAAATCCCAGACATAACTGGAAAAACAATGTTAACAGCAATTGACAATAAATTAGAAATATTTAAAAATGAAATGCCAACAGCAATAGAAGACTATCATCGTCATAAAAAATTCTTCAAAAGAATAACTGAAGACAAAAAAATTACTCAACCAAAACGTGAATTTATTAAATGTTGGGATACTTCTAAACCCTCTCCTTTCACTACAAAATAGTTTTAAAATTTTGTGAATAAACATAAATTGACGTAATAAATTTGTGTTTCACTATTATTGTAACTCATTCTTTTTAGTCTTATTTGTTTCTATTCTTTCTGTTTTCTTTAAAAATTCTTTCTTATCAAATAACTCAATTAATCTTCATTTCTCAATACAATAAACAAAAAAAGTCCAGTTTAATAATACATTGATACATCGTTGTTAATTATTATTGGAAGTGTTTGGATTATCTTTATATTGATGATTGGAATATTTTTAATCGTCAATGCATTTAGAAAAAGGAAAGGTTTTGATCCTAAAGTATTTTTAGTAGAACAACCAAATATGTTTTTAAATATATCTAATTCTAGTGTTATTAACCCGATAGAAGTTGATAAAAAACTTCCATTTACAACGAGTTGTGTTGATTTGACATTTGGAGATAGTGAATTTATTAGTATTGGAAAGACATATTTCAATCAAGTAGTATTTAAAAACAAAAGAGATAAATATATGCTTGTCATTATTCATTTGCCTAAATCACCTAAATATGTATTTCATACAGAACCAGAATATCTAATTATTTCACCTAAAAGAAAGGCTACAATCACTATTTATCTTACATTGTTTTGTACTATTAAACTTCATGGAATGAAAATACCAAGTACAGTTTATTTTTCACAAAGAAAAGTGAATTTAGAAGATATTATTAATAATCTTAGAAATCAAACAGAAGAAACATATTCAAAAGAAGATAGAGATAAACATAATTTGATGACACAAGGAAAAAAAAATTAAATATAGATTTAATTTTACACTTAAAATCGAAGCATCAGCATCTACAGATATTGATATGGATGAAATTAGAATGATTGAAACACCAATTGGAGAAGGAACATATTCTACTGTATATTTAGGAAGTTATCGAGGTATTTTTGTTGCAATTAAAACATTTAAAATGAGTTTTACAGATGAAGAAGAACGAGAAATAATGATAAAAGATATTAAAGCAGAATGTAATTTAATGAAAAGACTAAGAAATCCATATATCATTGGATATATTGGG
>NW_001915445.1:0-4895 GCF_000208925.1 Entamoeba histolytica HM-1:IMSS
TTCTTTTTTGGAAGTGTTCTTGTTGGTTTTGGGGTTATTATGTATGCTTGTTGCCAACGATGTTCAGCTCGTGTAGCTTCAAATTGTGTTTCAATGATAGTGGGTATTGCCTCAATTCTTGTCTTATTTTCGATAATTCCCAGTCAGGATACTATCAAAAACATCACAACAACTTCATATAACTATGGATATGAAGATAAATTAAATTAATTCAATTGTGTATTTGGTTTAATTTAACAAATTGTAGAATAACAAATGGTAATTACCAATAACTCCATTTGTATATTAATGTGTTATTATAGAATCTTATAGTAATAATAAAAGTCAAACAAAACATTGGAAAATGTCTTATTTAAATAAAAATATGAAAGAATAAATGAATGTTAATAAAATTATTATTTATTCATTGATTTTTTGATATTATTCACAAAATATATCATTAAAAATGTATAATTTCATTGTTTTATTTATTATTTAGACTTTCTTCTTGTTTTGTAAATAATTCATTTCTCTTTTGATTCATTTCTTTTATTTTATTGTCTTTTCTTCTTAATATCGAATTTGACATGTCTGAAACACCACACAAACCCTAGTACAAATTCAAGCATCGACACTTCCAGTTATTTTCTGGTTATGACAGTGTATTTGAATTAGAAATGTATTAGGGAATGTTGCAAAGGGTGTAGCAAGATATTATGATAGAATATTACATGGTGTAATATAAGGAAGTACTGAAGTGTGGGTAAGACTAAAAGAAAATTAAACATAATAATATAATGGGAATGAAATAGTCTCTTCTCTCATTCATAAAAAAAAGGAAAAAACAAGAAATAGATAGAACTAAATAAAAAAATAAAAACATAAAAAAATATCAATTATTAGATATATCCTCAATTGGATTTTATGATTATTGAGAAGTGATTATTTCAATTTCTTCAATATGCTCTATTGGTGTAATAGAGTTCATTTCTAACATGCTTGCATTAGATTGTTCTTCTTCTAATGTGATGCAAGAATTGAGTGTGTAAAACATTAAGTCTTTCATATTTTTTATTATTATTGTTTGTAGGATTTTGGAAAAGTCTAATTTTAATTTCAGTACTTGTAATCTTCTTGCTGACTCTTTGTGAATTAATCCATTTATAATATAACAGGTATTATTTCTACATACATTAATTCTCTATTATTTCTTATTTTCTCTTGTATTTCTTTGTATTTATTTATTTATTTTATGAATATAATTTAACTCTATATTCATATCTTGACATATAGCAACATCTATAATATATCCTTTCTTTTCTGTAATATTTTGATAATATATAACTTATCTTCTAGCATGGAAAGAATGATCACTAACCAATAAATCTTTATTGTAAGTAATAACCATTTTATCATTATTAATACATTTTGGAGGATTATTAAAATCAATTGAATCAAATTCATTAAAATGTGTAATTAATATCTGTTTAAATATTTGTTTACATACATAATCATGTTTTAATATTTGATTCTTTTTCATTACATCCTAACAATATATGATTAATAGATGTTATTGTGTTATGACAATGTTTACAATATTTTAAATCATCATTTTGGAGTATTTTGGATTTAATACTTCCTGTCATACTTACTCATTCTTGCATCTTTACTACTTTGAGGAATGCATTTCTTTTTATATTTAATGACCTCCATGTGGTTACTGTTAATTTCTTATCATTGAAAGTGCCATTTGCACATCTTATATATTCACCACATTTCTTTTCTTTCAATTCACTTAAATATCTATCATTTAATTCATTATTTACCCATTCAAATATTTCCTTTACATTGTGTTTTATTTCATTTAATTCTATTACATTCATTAATTCATTAAAATTAATCTTCTTACCAAATGTTTTCTTCATTCTTTTAATTATTCAATTTGGATTTTCTTTTATTATTTCTATCATTTCTCCTATTTCTGTGTTTGATCTCCACTTATATTTTAAATATATTCTTATTAATTCTTTACCACATTCATCTCTTGCTGACATTAATCCTAATCCCATTTCATTTATTTTAACATATAATCTACTTTTGGGAATATTTCTACTGTATAATTGGAGTTGTATTAATGATTTTCTTATTTGTTTATCTATCTTCTCCAATTCTCCTAGTTTCCATGGGACAATACAAAATCCATATCTTAATTTGGAGATTATATCACTATTAATCTTTCTTATTGTATTGAGGCTGCTGTACTTCATAGTGTTTAATGATGATAAAATAGAAGATACATCATTTAATATTCTTGTACAATATTTATTAATATTTACTTTATCTCCTATTTCAATACCAAGGTATTTATAATGATTATCATTAGTTACTCTTGGTAATTCAGCTAATTCACCATTTATTTGACTATTAATATTAGTCATTATCCCACTCTTTTCTACATTAATTTTTAATCCTATTGCATTAAATATTTCTTTAGTTAATTTGTTGGCTTTTTCCATTTCATCGAGGCTATTAATTATTATCTTTAAATCATCCATATATAATATGTGGTTTAACTGGACTTGTTTTTCTTCTCCATTCATTTTAATATTTAATTTGGTTATTTGTTTATCTAATTGTTTAGATAATACGTCAATAGATAATACAAATAAAAGTGGAGATAAACTGTCACCTTGTATTATTCCTCTTTCTACATTAATTATACCCACACTTTCTTGATTATAATATAAATTAAGATGTGTATTATTTAATATATATAATATACTATTAATTACTACTAGTGGGATGTTAAAATAAATCAAGCATTGTTTAATCCATTGGTGGTTAATACTATCATATGCTTTGGAGACGTCATAATATGTTTCTACCCACTTCAATTTAGCCTAATGAATATACAAACAGTATCAAATTAGAAATAAAATCAAATTAGAAATAAAATCAAATCAGAAATAGAAATAATGAATGTAATTCAATTTAATGAAAATAAATGAAATAATAATAAATGAATTATAAATGAAATTAAAATAAAAAAGAGAAATAACATTATAATGAAATATTTCATGTAATATCATTAATAATTTAATATACAATGAATTAATATGAATATTATATTTATTAAATTTACAATTAAAGTCAAATATGATATTACATTCATTTATATTAATAAATTTCAATTATATAATGTTTTATATAACAAATAATAAAAATAAATTAAAAAAATGAAAATTCTAAAATTGAAGTGATAGAAATAAAGAAAGATAGAAATAAATACATTACATTCATTGATTTATTCATTTCTTTATTATTCATATTATCAAATTTTTGATATATTTATTAATTGAATATTTATCATTTGTAATATTTCATTTCTATGATATTTTATTTATTCATATTCATCAAATAAATAATAAATAATACTTTATTGAAATATAAATTATTTGTTATTAATAATTTATATTAAAAAATAAAAAAAAGAAAAAATTGAATGACGATTATCTTAAAAATAAATTTAAGTTCACACTAAAAATAAAAAAGAAACTAATATCAAAAAATATAAAGAAAGAATGGCATTAGGATATAATGAAATAATGATTGTCTCGAAGTATTTTGAAGATATTAATGATTTTATTAATTTAGAAATGGGAGTTAAAAGATTTAGAGGAAATATGGAACGATTTCATTTTAATCCAATTCCATTGAATCAATATTCAATAGAATTCTTTCCTAATATTGAAACATTTCATATTTATAATGAATATGATGAAATATTTGAAGATGGAAGAATATTTAAATATGTAATATGGTATGATGTGAGTTATTCAAGATATTTAAAAGAGAAAGAAGAAATGAATGAATATAAAAATATCGCATATACAGAAGAAGATAGAATTAAATATGGAAATACAATACCAATAGAAGTTAATTCACTTGGAATTAATTGT
Organism: Entamoeba histolytica HM-1:IMSS; assembly: GCF_000208925.1. NCBI lineage: Eukaryota > Evosea > Mastigamoebida > Endamoebidae > Entamoeba > Entamoeba histolytica. The sequence goes on from NW_001915445.1 coordinate 3,939, forward strand.
TTTGGTCAGTGTGATATTCAATCAATTAATATACCAACAAATGTTAGTGAAATAGGAGATGAATGTTTTTATAGATGTACATCATTAACAACAATTAATATTTCAACAAGTGTTAGTGAAATAGGAAATAAGTGTTTTTATGGATGTTTATCATTAACAACAATTAATATACCAACAAGTGTAATTGAAATAGGAAATAAGTGTTTTTATGAATGTAAATCAATACAATCAATTACTATTCCAACAAGTGTTAATGAAATAGGAAATGAATGTTTTAAATATTGTAAATCATTAACATCAATTGAAATACCAACAAGTGTTAGTAAAATAGGAGATGGGTGTTTTGAATATTGTACATCATTAACAACAATTAATATACCAACAAGTGTTAATGAAATAGGAAATGAATGTTTTAAATATTGTAAATCATTAACATCAATTGAAATACCAACAAGTGTAATTGAAATAGGAAATGAATGTTTTAAATATTGTAAATCATTAACATCAATTGAAATACCAACAAGTGTTAGTAAAATAGGAAATGAATGTTTTAGTTTTTGTTCATCATTAACATCAATTGAAATACCAACAAGTGTTAGTAAAATAGGAAATAAAGTTTTTTATGGATGTGATGATATTCAATCAATTAATATACCAACAAGTGTAATTGAAATAGGAAATGAATGTTTTAAATATTGTAAATCATTAACATCAATTGAAATACCAACAAGTGTTAGTAAAATAGGAGATGGGTGTTTTGAATATTGTACATCATTAACATCAATTACTATTCCAACAAGTGTTAATGAAATAGGAAATGAATGTTTTAAATATTGTAAATCATTAACATCAATTGAAATACCAACAAGTGTAATTGAAATAGGAAATGAATGTTTTAAATATTGTAAATCATTAACATCAATTGAAATACCAACAAGTGTTAGTAAAATAGGAAAG
>NW_001915444.1:0-4911 GCF_000208925.1 Entamoeba histolytica HM-1:IMSS
ATGAAATAATATATCATAGAATAAATACTTCTAGAAAAGAAAGGATAATAAAAGAATAAAGAAGAATAAGAATAACTAAATGAAATGAACAATGCAAATAATGAAAGATAAATAAAAATGAAAATAATAAAATAAACAACTAAATAATGAATGAAATAATGTTATATTTATAATAACTAATAAAAATATTAAATAAATATTAAATACAATTTTATTTATTGTATAATTGTTAGAACCATTTGTTGTTTAATATTATGTTAATATTTATATTCATTATTCTATTCTTTATACATTTCTTCTTATTATTATTATGTTTATTTTTTATTATTTTATATTTTTATCATAAATATTTTAAATAATTTATTCAATTATATTTATTTCTATTCTTTATCTTCTACTGTTGTTATTCTCTTTTCTTTGATTCTCTTTTATATTAACAGATTTATCTTTATTATATTCTTTTTTATTTTCTTTAATAATGCAAGCATATTAGAAATAATTTCTATTGCAGAAGTGGAGCATATTGAAATTTTAAAATAATTATTTCTCATATGGAGAATAATTCAATAGTGAATATATCTATTAATTGACATTTTTGTTTATTTTCTTTATTAACTTCATCAACTCCCATTTTAAATTATATACCTTTTCAATGTAACATGATCCAATTGGGTGAAATCCATACACTCAGACCAAGAACTTGCCGGCAATAATTTAATTGGATAGTTGATCATGACATTTCTCTGTGGTGTATCATGAATGCATCATAATGAATCCTTAAGTAGTAAATACAAAAAACAACTTCCAACTACATTTAAAATGTTCATTCATTTGATCACCACATTAATCATTTGAATGACGGATTTATTTGGTGTTGGTTTTGTATTCAGATTCTACTCTCGGCAATGGTCATCTCAAGCGATGTCCTTCATTACTAACCATTCACAATAGAAAGAATAACTTGCTGATTAAAAGAATTTGACTTCTTTTTATAACTCATTATTCCCCTCGTCTATCTGTTTGATAGAGTCTGTTGAGAATGTCATGGTTAATTCTTTTCTTTCTATTTTATATTCCATGTTTTGTGCTTCTTCTTACTTTCACTTCTTTTAATTACTAGCTTCTTCTTTCTTAATTGAGTCCTTCATTTCTTACTTTATACTTAATGTATTCATATATGTAAGTAGAAATGTTGAATGAAAATAAGTTTATTTTTTTCTTTAAATATCTTCTTTCGTTTCTTATCAAATTTTATTTATAACAAAATTGTGTTTCTTGGGATTATTTCAGTCTTTTAATATTTTAAATTTGGTAAACAAAAATATGAAATGCCTACTACCAAAAATCTTTGAAAATTAGTTTGGTATATTCTAAAATTATCATAAACTATTGAACAAAATACTTATTCTTTTGTTTCTATTTCATCATTCTTACTCTTTTATTAATTATTCTTATATTCTATTATTAATTTGTGTTTATCAAGAAGAATAAAAAAAGACCAAAATAAAATAATCAATTCAATCATTTTCAATTAAATTCTTTGATTGAACATAATAAAAATGTATAGTATTACTTTTATTTTAGTACTTCATACTAACATATTAATATTCGAATATATTTATAATTATACTTTAATTATGTTTTGATTTCTTTTAATAAATACAAACTACCATTAAAAATTATCAATAATCATTATACAAGAATTGTCATTTCTTACAATTTTATTTGAACTAACTCAAATAACAAATAAAAAAATGAACAAAATACAAAGAATAAATACATAATGAAAGAAGAAAATAAAAGTAGACAAGATTAATACTAAGTGATAATAAATGGATGAATATAAAAAGAAGAATAAGAGTTAATGTGATATTAAATAGAGAATAAATAGAGATGAATAAGAAAAAAAAATAAAGAAGAAAAGAAAATAAAAATTCATAGAAGAACAACAATAAATAAATAAAGAAGAAATAATAATAAATTAAAAAATAAATTGTTATAAATGAATCATATAAATGATATTAATATCAATTATTCTCTTATACTTCACTTATTTTATTCATATTTTATATATTTACATATGATTAATCAAATATTTAATTCATCCAATAATTTTATATTGTAATTATTTCGTAATTATTTATATTCATTTTTAATTTGTTGTTTCATTATTTCAATAATGATAAATCAACATATGATTAATATAAATATGATTATAAATGTTATTATTCATTTAATTAATAACCATTCTAACAATTTGTATGATAATATTTGTGTTAAAATGTTGTGTTTTCATTATTATTTATTCATTCATAATATATTCATGACATTTTCTATTTCTTATGAATTTATTAATTTATTTTCTTTTATTTTCTTTTAATATCAATATTTATTCTTTTATCGTGTCATTTTTGATAATATTGGTTATTCATTCATCTCAAATGGATATGAAATAATTCAATTTTATAATAACATTAAACATGAATGAAATATAGGAAATATTTTATAGACATATGAATAAAAGATAAAGAAGAATACGAAAGGAAAAGAAAAAGAGAGAAACACAATAATTAGAAGAATATCAACTGAATAACAAAAGCCAACAACATAAACACGGGTGATGCACCATCAAGATTATTGTGATTATCAGAAATATCATCAGAACTAACAATAATTTTATCATGTGAATTATCAGAAGTAGTTGTATTTTTATTATCTTGTTTTTCATTTTGTTGTTGTGGTTGATTTTGCTGTGGTTGTGATGGTGGTTGTGGTTTTTCTTCTGGCTTTGTTTGTTGTGGTTGTGGCTTTTCTTTTTGTGAGTCGTCGTTTGGTGCTGTGTTTGGCTTATCTTTTGATGGTGTTACAGTTGAAGGGTTTGTGTTAGTTTGTGGTTGTGATGTTTGTGGGGTATTTGTTGTTGAGGAGGAAGTCGTTTGTGTCGTTGGTGACTGTGGTGATTGTTGTGTTGAATCACCTGATGATGATGGTTGTGATGAAGTTGATGGTGGTTGTCCTTGTTTTTGTCCATCTGATGTTTCTCCAGATTGTGTTGATGGTGAGTTTTGTGGGTTTTGCCCTTTTGTTGATTGTGTTGTTTGTTCATTTCCTGATGCTGGTTGTGTTGAGGCTGGAACTGATGGAGGTTGTTCTTGTTGTGATGTTGTTGGAGGAGTTTGTGCATTTGTTTCTGTAGGTTGTGGTTTTTCTGGTTTAGGTAGTACTTGATTAGTATCTCCTCCTGTTGTTACTGAACCTCCTTCTACTGGTGTTGGTCCATGTTGAGATGCTGGTGCCTCTGGTGTTACAGCTCCTGATTGAGATGCTGGTGATGGTGATCCTCCAGATACTTGTTTAGATGGGGCTGGTGATGGTTCTCCTGATGATGACACTCCTGGTTGTGGTGATTTTTCTTCTGATGGTTTTGCTGGTGGTTCACTTCCTTTTGATGCTTGTGGATTTTCTGCTGATGCTGGTGGTGATGGACTTTTATCTCCTTGTGCTGGTGGTACTGATACTCCTTGTGGCAATGCTTGTGTTGCATCTCCATGTGTTGTTTCTTCATTTCCTTGTCCTGATAGTGTTGAACCTCCATGTGATACTGTTGCTGAATTATCTTTTAGAGCTTGTGGTACTGATTCTGATGGTGCTTCAGCTATCAAATGTATATTATTATAAATATTTTGAATGGTATTAGTCAACCGATTATATGTTTGATTTTGTGTATTTTCATCATTGTTATATTTATTCTCATGTTTATGTTGTTTAATTCTTGTTGAATCAATCATGTTATCTTCACGTTTATTATCATCTTTATTTCCTTGTTCATTGTATTGTTCAGTCTCCAATCCTTTACTAATTACAACAATTAATATCAATAGAATCGTTGTTTATTTCTAATTAGTTCTTCTCTTTAAATATATCACACTAACATACTTCTATTTCTTTATTGTCCATTCATTATTTGAATTTGAATTGAAATTTATTTGCCTTCTTTGTATTTTGTGTTTATATTATCATTGTATATCATTCATTCATGACTTGATGAAATGTTAAAATGTCAAAATTCTTTCATCCAACTCTAAAAATATTCTATTCTTGTTGTGTATTTTTATTTCAAACAAACAAAATATTATGATTGGTTAAACTTATCATTTTATTATCATATTCATATTTCTTATTCTTATATTTCTTATTTGATGATAATCTTATTTATAATACAATATATTTGAAAGTTTCTGATTGAAAACAATACTAAATAATATATTAAAACATCTGTATTAATTTATATTCAATTATCAAATCATCAATAACTAAAACACAAATGTTATTCATGAATTATCAGAATTGAAATTTAAAATAATCTTAATTCAATATATATTTTGTACAACAAATCTAACTGAATAATGAATATATTAATGATTATTTATATACACAACTTATTTTCTATTTGTGTATTACCAAATTATTTCAATTATATTTAATGTTATAATGTATCAATATGTTGATACAATCATATATTCATTTCAAAATATTTATGAATATTATATTACAAGTATTTCATATATTTATTGTTATTTCAAATGAATAAAACAACAATATCGATAAATATGACAATGAAATATGAAATAAGAGTAATACAATAATATTTTATGAATGATAATACAAAATAACATAGTAATGTGAAAGAAGAATATATAAAATCAAATTAATTATCAAATATACTTCAACATACATTTAATGATTTTAATGAATGACAAAACATAATACTAAATTAAATAATTAAAACATAATACAATAAAATAATAATACATAAAATGAAATGATATAAAAAATATAAAATAATATAAGAAATCTAAAGAAAGAGAAATAAAGAAAATAATAAATAGACTAAATAAAATGAAAAGAAAT
>NW_001915443.1:0-4919 GCF_000208925.1 Entamoeba histolytica HM-1:IMSS
TATGTTATATATTCATATCATTTTCATTTATATTTGATCACTTATTATATGTTATAATAACATAACACATATGATTGAATATATAATAAACATCATGTTTAAATTATACATATAAATAATAAACATAAAAAAGAGTAAAATATTTTTCATTAATAAAATATTGTTAATCATTTTACATCATTAAATTAGACACTTGTTATTGAATATTTCTAATTTTTACAATAAAAATACACTTTTTATTTCTTCTTTTCATATTTTATTATTTTATTGTCTTATTTCTTTTTATATTCTTTATTATACTTTCTTTTTATTCTTTCTTCATCTTTCTCTTCTTTTTTCTATTATTTGTTTTTTGTTGTTATCCATTCTCTAAAGATATCAACGTTATTTATATGAAGGAACATAATTCATATTGTGATGTTTCTAAGTATTTTCCATACGTAGAAAACCCAAAGTCAATTCCATTGAAAAGAATACGTTTCTTTACATCAAATACTATTATTAGTGATGTTGTGAAAAATAAGAATGAATATAAATAGGAAAGGAGATAAAATGTGTTTTAGTCCATTGAATCAGTATTCCATTGAAAGAATAAGATAGTTTTATGTTTTATGCAAAGAGATAAACAAATAGAGTTTTATATAATTATTCATCTTGTTTAATTTTTGAATGTTTTATAATTAGAAAAATCAATGAGTTTTCAATCAACAAATAAAATAAATAAACTATCAATGTAACTATGACATTGAATGTTACATTATTACAATATTATAATATTACAATATTGAAATATAAATAATTTTATTTTATTCATTATTTGACGGTGAAGTATTATGATTCTTTTCTTAAAAATCTGAAAACATCACCATTTCTATTCTTCAAAACTATTTGTACTATTTCATTATGTTATTTAATTCATTTGGTTTTTGTTTGTTTTACATTCATTGTCATTAGGTTTTTTTCCTTGTTTATTTTCTTTTTCTTCTTATCTTCAAATTATTTCATTTAAATTCTCATAACTTATTCTTATTCTTCTCTTTTATTAATTTGTTTTATCTTTGTTATAAACATAACATATTATTCTTATCTTTCTGATGTTATTATCATCATTAATTGATTTATATAGTGTTTTTGTGTTATTATTTTAGTTATGAAATAATCATTCTAACATTGTGTATTGTGTATTTTCATATGAACATCATATCTATACTCATTTATTCATATTTGTTCTATCATAGTCATGTTAAAAACACATCATTTCATTGTATAAATAATTAGTCATTTGATTTTGAATAAACTATTGCACAAACAATTTCTTAGTTGATTTTAACATCTCGTTCAACATAATGAGATGGAAATATTCCTATTTTCCCTTTACTTTCTCCTTCCCACCATTCTCCATCAGTAGAAATAACTGTGATCCATTCTCCTTTTTCTAATTTCAATTCAGATTCATTTTGTGGGTTGTAACTATAAACAACTCTTCCATGAAATACATTCGTTGGTTTTCTGGTGGTGTTTTGAACAGAGTGTGTTTTGACTGAATTAGTGATGACATTAGTCAGTTCTAAAATGTTCTTTTCTTCATCTTTCCAATGATATTGACTTACTCTCTCCCAAATTTTACTGTTCATTGTGAGACAACCCCATCCTTCTCTAATAAATACTTGACCAATACTTTCTGCTATCTCTGAAATTGTTTTAAGGAGAATATTTCTATCATTCTTTAATTCATTTCTCATTTCTAAATATTCTTCTTTACTTTGTTGATATTTCTTGTTGATGGAAATTAAAGAAGAACATGCTAATTTCTTTTTCTTTTTCTTCATTACTTGTTGTTTTATTTTATCCATTTTTTTTTCTTCTTTCTTCCAACTCACAGTCTCTTCTACTTAATATTCTGAATTGATTAAGAAATGAATGGAGAGTGATTTCTACATTATCTTTGATGAGTGAATTGAAATAGTTTTGTTGATTCAGAATATCTTGTGATGCATTCAAAATGGAGTTAGTCAGTTGTGTTGCTTTGAGGTTGTTTAGTGTCATTTCACATAATGAGTATGAAATTTCAACTTGAAGTAAAGCAGCTTCATGAAGTGTGTTTTTGAGTTTGATAATTGTTTGTAATGTTGAGAATAACTTCTTTTCTGATTCAATGGATTTTTCTCTAATCATCTGATATTCTTAGTCAACTGTTTTTACTCTTTCAACCTTTGTAAACAACTTAAACATCTCATTTCTCATTCTACCCATTCTCTTCTAATTCAAGTCAATGTTTCTTTTAATGCACTGTCTTTTCATTTTGAAGAGTCAACCATCACAAGAATAGATGAATTAAATGTTATAAACACCACAATGATAGAATGAGAATAAATGAAATATTCACAAAATGAAACATCAAATCAATCTAATAATTAAAATTGTGAATAATTTGTGGATAATAAAATAATAGAAAGGATATTATAGAAAATAGTAAAATATTCAATTCATTTTTTAGAAAGAAGAGAAAAAGGAATTTCAAGAATTTAAATAAAAAGAATAAGTTCATTTCATAACATTATTGTTTAATGTTTATTTCATCATTTCTGTTTATTATTTCCATTTCATTTTCTTATTTATGTATTATTTGATTTTATTTATAAGATTCATTGACATTAATTCAATAACAATGAAACTATGATTTGTTTGTGTTTTATGAAATAAAATAAACAATGAGACGTTAATCAATTCATTCATTTTAAACTAAATTCAATTGTGGTTAATTTATTTCATTGAATATATTCTGTAATAATTGATAATAAACAATGTCTGTGTTTCATAGTTAAAAACAATATTATACCAACATGGATAAGCTTTATTTCATAATGATAGAATTAATTTGTATTGTTTAAGAAAGTATTAGATGTTATTAATACACAAACTCATTACAAAATCTAACATTTTAACTACAAAAATGAATAAATCAGAAGTGTATGTTTAGATAATCACAAAATTCAATACAAAACTACTGAACATGAAATTGTATTTGATATGAAAGAGGTTTCAGATGTTAAAAGTCTTTTCATTCATGATGATAAAAACGAAAATATTATCTTTTGTCTGTTCATTGTGATAAACATGATGATTTAAAGAAAATTAGAAAAGACTATAACACAATACAACTGTCAAGTTGTTCAGATGTGTTAAATACACTTTGATTGATTTGATGATGAGTGTCACCAGATAGAATATTAAATTACAATGAAAGAACATGTTTTATTGATAAAGAAAATTTAAATGGTGAAAGAGTTTATAGAGATTTATCCAAATGACAAGAAATTAAAAATCAAATGAAGAAGAATATACAAAATGAATATAAACAAATTGTATGAAATAAGAAAACAATAATAAGAATAGAGGAGTTTTTGTAATGATAAAATAACAAAAAGAATAACAAATAAAATAAGAATGTATAAAAAGAGAAAAAGAAAGAAGAGATGAATAAATACAACTCAAATAAAATACAAAATAAATGTATCAATGATGAATAACAAAAAGAACAAAATCAAATGAAATTAATATTTAATGCAAATGAAAAATGGAAGGAAATGATAAAATCAAAGAAGAATATAACATAAAGAAAAATTCAATATATTGAAAAAAAGAAATAATTCATAAAACAAAGAAATATTTATGAAGAAGATAGATAAAATAAGAAAAGAAAAGATATGACAAACTAAAATAATAAAAGGAGAAGTATGGTATTTATTACTTAAATAGAAATGAATAGAAATATTCAAGAGAAAATAGAATAAAAAGAATAATAACAAATATAATACATAATAAAGAAACAATTAAAAACTAAAGAAAGAGTGAATTATTAAACAAATGGAAATAATGAGAAAATATAATAAATAAAAATATAGAAATATTGAATGAAATAATGATGAAATTATAGAAATAAATATAAAGATAAAGAAGAAATTCATAAATAAGAAAATCAAGAAAGAGAATGAAACAATCTCAAATAAATACAACAAAATAAAAAAATCACAATCTATTGAAATTTAAGTTATCATTCTTTATACTATGATAGTAAAATCAAATTGGAAATTAGAAAGGTCAATATTGAATGAGATGAAATAGATTTAATAAATATAAATGTTTATAATTAAACAGATGATGTGAATGTTATTTGTGTTAATTTATCACATCCATAAAAACACATCCAATCTATCATTTTAGTATGTTGTGGAATGGAAATTGATGTAAGAGAAATACAATGTGAAAAACATTTATCACCAATTAATGTTACATTTTGTGGAATATTAATTGATTTTAATGAAGTACACCCACAAAAACATTTATATCCAATTGATTTTATATTTGATGGAATTATTATTGTTTCTAAATCAATACAATGACTATAACATTCATTTTCTAATCTATTAGCATTCTCAGGAACATTATTTCCATATTTCTTTCTATCTTCTTTTGTATAACAAATATTCTTACATTCATTTCCTTTCTTTATTTCTTCAATTGCATCGCTATATGTCTGTTTATACCATATAACTTTCTTATTGATTTTCCCTCCTTCTATTTTTTTCTTCATTTTCTCTTCTTAAATGAATTGTTTCAATGTTAGGAAAGTATTTTCTTGTTGTAGTGTTAATTTGAATTGGATTGAAATGAAATCTTTCCATATTCCCTTCATACTTTTTGCATGTCATTTCAAAGTTAATAAAGTCATTAATACTTTCAAAATATCTTGATACAATCATCCCTGTGTATTTATCAAGTGTTCTTTTCATATATTTTTTGTTTCTATCTATCTTTTAATACCAACATTAGTTTTTGTGTTGTTTTTAACTTTCTTCTTATTGTTATTTTCGTGTTTTACACTTTCTGTTTTGTTATGGGTAAATTAAATATTTCTC
>NW_001915442.1:0-4992 GCF_000208925.1 Entamoeba histolytica HM-1:IMSS
AAATGAATATATATCTGATTGCATTTTGTAATGTTCTCGATTTAATACTTCTGGTGCCATGTATTTTGGTGTTCCTATTCCTTTTGTGAATGTCATATTTGTCATCATCATATTGATGTTTCTTGCACTTCCAAAATCAGTTAATTTACAATTAACTTCAATATTATCATCAAGTGATACAACAAGGAAATTATCTGGTTTAATATCTCGATGTAATATTCCATTTGAATGAAGATATGAAATTCCTTTTGCTCCATCTATCATAAATTTGATTCTTATTTTCTTTGATATTTCTGTGATGTTTCTTTTATTCATTATATCTTGTATTGATCCATATTCTGCATATTCCGTTACCATACATATTTTATTAGGAATAAATACTGCTCCATAAAATTGAATAATATATTCATTTCGAAATTTATCTAACATTGCTACTTCTTTCTCAAATTCTTTCTTTTTATCTTCATTTTCTTCAACTTGTTTCATTTTCTTAATTGCTACTTTATTTCCTCTAAATTCTCCAACATAAACAACTCCAAATGATCCTTCTCCTATTTTCTTTTCTTCTTTTATTTCATCAGGATCAAGTCGTGTTGATATTTCTGTTTCTCCTTCAATAGAAATACTTTTGATTGTTTCTTCTTGTGCTTTATTAAGTGTTTTACTAATTATCATTATTTTATCGTTGATTTTAGTTGTACATTTGATTGTAATGAATAATTCAAATTCACATGCATATCCTCCTTCAATTGTAATGACATTTGGGTTTGTTCTAATTGAATATTTCTCATTTTCTTCTTTACTACTTATTTGTATCTTCATCTTTTCTTTTTTATCATTTCCAATACAAATTAATTCTCGTATTTCTTCATTCACTTTAATTTCTTCTCCTTCTTGAAGTTCAATTTCTTTCTTACTTGTTAATATTCCATCTCCAAGTGGTATGAATTTGATATTTGATTGTGTTATTTTGAATATTGTTGTTGTTTTCTCTCGTTCTTTCTTTTCTCTTCTCTTCATTATGTAATTAACCATCATTATTATCATTACAATTGTTATAATAATGATAATAATTATAATAATGATGATTATCATTATCATCCACCATACTACTTCTTTATTACATTCATTTCCTTCTTCATTCGTTCCATACCAAAATGAACATTTCCAACATTTATTATTCTTTACTTCTTTACATTTATTAATATCTAAATAGTAAATACACTCTTTATTTTTTAATACATATTCATTTTCACAACTATTACATTCATTCTTTATTGAACATCTTGTACAATTCTCTTTACATTTTGAACATTCTTTATTTATTAAATAATATCCTTCTGAACATTCTCTACATCCATATTCTTTATCTATTTCTCCTTTACATCCTTTAACTTCGTCTATTGATTTACATTCTCCTATCCAACTCATGAAATATTCATCTGCACATGTTATACATTTATCTTTTTGATTGCATGTTGCACATTTTTCTCCACATTCTAAACATCCTTTCCCATTTCTATAATATCCTTTATTACATATTCCACATCCACTTCCATCTGCTAATAATTGTAAACATGTTCCATTTAATTCATTATTTGATTGACATGTTCTATTACTACTTAAATATTTATCACTAGAACAACTCATACAATATGTAGATGAACCATAACATGTTTTACAATTATCATCACATTTTGAACATTTCATATTTGTTGTTAAATAATATCCATCTGAACATCGTTTACATCCATATGTATTTTGTTCTTCACATTCTTCTATTGTTGTATTAATACATTCTCCTTTTGAATCAGGTGAATATGTTGTTAAACATTCAACACATTTTCCATTAACATATGATTCATTTGAACAATTTGAAATATTGGAATTACATTTTCCATTTTGATCTTTTATCTTTCCTTCTTCACATGTTTCATTTATACATTTATTATTATCTAATTGTTGGTTGTCTTTACATTTTAATTCAATATCATCTGAATTACATATTGCTGATTTTGTACATTCTATACATTGATTATTCTTGATGTATTTTCCATTTTCACAATATATTTCTTCATTCTTTCCATTTTTATTTTCTTTACTTTCACATTTTCCATTATTTAATGTATATTCATTTGAACATGAAACACATTCATTTCCTTCATAATAACATTCTTCTTTATCTTTAACACATTTATTATTTTCTATTTTATATCCATTTAAACATTTTAAACAATAATTTCTTTCTGACTTCTTACAATTATTCATTCTTTTGCATTCTCCATTTACATTGACATATTCTTCTCCACATTGATAACAATGTGTTTCATTTCCAAATTTACATCCACTCGGATTTTTAGTACACACTTGTGTATTTAAATTAAGATAATACCCATAATCACATTCAACACAATGGTTTTGATTATTTAATTTAATACAATGTGAATTTTCTTGACATTCATTGTTTGAATTAAGATAATATCCATTTTTACATTTAATACATTTAAATTCTTCATTTGATTTACCAGTTAAAATAATACAATTTGAAAATGGATCATTTAGTGTTATACTTTCATCAATTATCATTATATTATTACTACCATTACCATTAATAGTTAGTGTTGATATAGAAGAAGAAGTGAAATAATAAATACAATCACTAACAAAAGAATTACAAGTGAGATCACCATTTATAATTAAATTGAATGGGGTTTTTGATGGATTTGATAAATGTTTTATGTGGTTATTTCCATCAATTTCTAATGTATTTGTTTCTGAATTGTATTTAAATCGTGGTTTATTATTTTGTTTTCTAATATTCGTAATTTCAAAATTATTAAATTTTATCATTTGGTTGTACTTGTTGATTGATGAAAGTGAATTTATTGATAATTTAACATTATCATCAACATTAATTTGTTTAGCATACACAAATTTATTTAATGTAATGTCATGGTCAATATGAAGAATTGTATTGCTGATAGTAATATTATAAAAATTTACTGTTGTTAAACTTGTTTTAATATTAAGAGTACATTCATTTCTATTATCATCACATGGACAATGTGGATAATTAAATATATAATCACCTCGTCCTGAATATGATGATGAATAATCAGTACCAATCATTGTACAAATAACATTTTTATTCAATGTAATTCCATTTGGACAAAATCTCATTAACCTCTTATTTGATAGTAAATATGCTGTACCATCTGTCATACTAAGTCCATTATCAAAGTCTTTTGGTGAATAATGATTATATGTGTTTTCATCACAATCAAGTGCATTTTTATTATTAAATGACATCACGTCAAAACATTGATCATTATTACTTGGATTTTGAATTTCAAATTGTTCTGTTGATGTTGTAGTTGGTTTGTAAAGATGTATCCTATTACTATTCCAAATAATTAATTGAGGTTGATTTAATGATGGAGTTGTTTCAAATTTAATTAGTCGTTCAAATGAGACATTACCATTCCAATTTATTTTAGAATTTTTTCCAATGTTAAATTCTTCTCTTGTATGAAATTTACCATTTAATGTAATTTGAGAATGTTTTTGAATATAAAAAGTCTTTGCATTCCAATAATCCTTTAAACTTGTCATTGTAAAATTACCACTAAAATATGTACTTTTACATTCCATAGCTTTTTGTAAAGAATAAGTGAAGTTATACGTAAAATGATATGAATAATCATTATTAGTTGATTTGCATAGTGTAAAAAAGTTATCATTAAATCCATCTTCAAATTTATCTCCTGATGGATTACAATCATAGGCTTTAGCATGAATACAAATAATCAATAATATAATATAAAATATTAACATCAATGAATATAAAGAATAACAATATTAGATTATTTGTGATATTTATTGTTTCTTTCTTTTTTATTATTTTGATTTTTTTAATTTTTTGTTATTTTATACTATAAATAGATTATTAAAATATAATAATTTATTAGTTGTTTTTATTATTAATTAGTAATTTCTTACAACAAAAAAATGAAAAACACGAATTTTTGATTAAATATTGGATAATTGTTTCATTTAAATCATTATTTTATTTATTGAACATATTATCGTCTTTTTATTTTTAAACTGTTCATTCAATGAATGATAAAATAAATATGTGTAATATTATACAAAACAATATGTATTGATTATTTTTCTTCTTTTTGTAAAAATAACGATAGATATAAATAGAATTCATGTGTTACATAAATAGAAACATTTAAATTTAGCTCAATCCATTTTAAAACTGCCACTGAAAGGAACTAATTGATTTTGCCTAATTTATCCTGTTAATCTATTTGTTTAGTGTATTTGTTGTATTAAATGTGATGATATTAAAAATGGTAAATTAGGTAGTTAATGTATTTAATGTCGGTTGTATTGTTCAAAACAACAATAAATAAAAATAACAAATTCAATGGTTCGTTATTAGATGTAAATGTAAAAGACTATAAAATCAGAAGAATTTCAGCAATGGTATTTATATCTACTGATTGCCATTTTTTATTAATTTTAGTAAAGTTTGAATTTTTTTAAATTATTTTCAATTTATTTTGTGAGTCGATTAATAATTACACTACCTCTTAATACTATGGCATGATTTAGCACTAATAATATACAAAATAATAATAAGGAAAATAAAATATACATGGAAAATATAGTTCATGAATAGAAAGTACTGTTAATAAACTAATTTTATATTACGACAATACTTATATTCTTGTTTTAATAACTTATTTTTTAAATAAATAATTAATTAAAAATAAATAAAACTCTCATTTATTCATTGATTATTGGATATTATTCATATTACACATCATTAAAATGAATATTTATTTGTTTTGTTTCGTTTATATTATTGTCTTTTTTATTATTCTTTCTGTTTATTTCTGTTTATTTAATCTTTTTATCTTCTTCTTTCATTGTATATTTTACTTTTAATGAATTTCTTCTTTCTTTATTTCTTATTTTATG
>NW_001915441.1:0-4996 GCF_000208925.1 Entamoeba histolytica HM-1:IMSS
ATATACAACAAATAAACAAGAAAAAAGTAATACGAAGAAATATTAATGAATTTATAATACCAACAACAATCACTAAATTAACAGATGAGTGTTTCAAAGAATGTTACTCATTAACATCAATGAATATACCAATAACAATTAGTAAAATAGGAAGTTATTGTTTTAGTTATTGTTCATCATTAAAATCAATCAATATTCCACTATCAGTTAATGTAATAGAAAATTATTGTTTTGATGGATGTTTATCATTAACATCAGTTACTATACCATCATCAATACATTCATTAGGAGACAATTGTTTTAGAGGATGTTCAACATTAAAGTCAATTAATATTCCAAAGACAGTTAGTAAACTAGGAAATGGGTGTTTTGAGAGATGTACGTCATTAAGTTTAATTAATATACCAAGAGGAATAAAAGAAATAGGAGGTGGATGTTTTTATGAATGTTTGTCATTAACCAGTATGAATATACCGACAACAATTAGTAAAATAGGAGGGACATGTTTTAACGGATGTAAATTATTGAAGAACATCAATATAAAAAATATTCAATTTATTAGTGGAAATAGAATATTTTTAAATGAACCAATTTTATTGAGCATTAGAACACCAGAAAATATAAAAGAGATTAACAGAAATGAAATTAAACAAAGAGATATTAATGAATTTATAATACCAACAACAATCACTAAATTAACAGATGAATGTTTTAGTGGATGTACTTCATTACGCTCATTTAACATTCCTACAACAGTAAATGAATTGGGAAGTTATTGTTTTTGTGGATGTTCATCATTAAAATCAATTATTATTCCATCAACAGTTAGTATAATAGGAGATGAATGTTTTAAAGGATGTTCATCATTAACATCAGTTACTAAAACACTAAAAGAATCGAATGAAGAAAATACAAAATGTGTTTTAGTGTAACAGATAATTGAATCAACTACCATTTTTATATTTCAATATATTCTTCTTTTAACTCTTCTATTTTATTATGAATGTTGATTATTTATTCATGTTTAATTATTACCAGTTTGAATTTAATACCTCTCTTATTTCTATAAAGTAAATTTCATTTAAGAAAGTTATTCTACGAGTTGAATTTATTATAGTAATGATTGAATTGTTTAGTTTCTCATTAAGTAATGTTATTAAATGAACAATGTAATTGATGTTATTATTATTTGTTGTTTCATATAATAATTTTAACATCAAGAAACTATTAAATGATTTGAGTTGAACATTACCACAAAGTACATTCTTCATTATTTAGTTAAAATTCTCTTGAATAAAACTAGTAATTTAATACACATTCAACATACCTAAATAAATATTTCATTACAAATTGAATTATCTTCAATCACTTTGAATTTACATTAATAACGTTATAGAGATATAAAAAATAACAAAAGAGTATTAGAAGTAACTAAAAATTATGTAATGATAAAAAGAAACACACAATCAACTAATATTAATCATAAATGTGTATTATATAAAAATTCAAAGAATAGAATGAATAAGAATATAAATGAATTTATGTAAATTGGTATTTTGAGTAAAGAATAAAGTATTTTATGTTAATAATAATTAAATGGCAGTATCATATAAACATATTATAAACATGTATAATTTATTAGAATAGTTTGTACAAGAAATATAATTTCAAATTTATTGAATAAAAGAAGTGTTATATAAGTTTGAATGTGGTGTAATTTCATTGAATAATTCAAAAGTATTTACAGCTAAATTCAATAAGTTTTGTTTTCTTTGGTATTCTCTTAGTATTTCAGATAAATATCATCAAGACAACATTCAACAAAATGATATGTCATTATTAAAAATAATAATGAATCAAATTAATGAAAATAAACAAAGATAACAGAATGAAACAATGAAACTTTATTGGTGTGTCATTATCTTTGTTATTGTTTTACATTAAAATAATTCATAACACTAATTTGAATGAACTGAATAAATTATATGATTCTTTTGTTCAAAACACTTCATTAATCTTTGTAAAACATCACAAAATCAGCAAATATTCTTCAACTTTTAATAAAAACATAATGAATTAGTATTTACACACTATTACTCAATACTTTCATGACTTTCAAGTAAACAGAAGTATGTATTACCAAAACAAAAGCTTTTACTTTTTCATTGACTCTTATTCTATAAGTTCTACTCCACAATTCATACAAAACTTTCTACTGTGTTATGCATTTGTCATGAAAATAAAGAATACCATCACAATCTTCACAACTACATTTTGTCACTATCATTACAACCACATACATTACATTATAACACATTTTCAGAAAATATTTATGTTATAATGATGTTCATCACAACATATCAATATCTATAATTTTTACTGCTTATTTTCATAATAAATATTGATGCTATGAATAATAAGTGAAAATAGAATATGAAATAAAGTATAAATCAATCAACTAATCATTGTGTTGTTTATTCACTTACGATAATTAGTAATATGAATTGATAATGAATAAACAGAAATAAACTCAAAACCATTGAATATTCATTCTAAAAGAATACAAACTATAAAACTCATGTAAAGACAAAAAGAGATAACAACTCTAACATATGAACAAAGAGTTATAGAGAACGACACAACAAAACAAGCATAAGTCAATAACAAAAGATTAAATAGCTGTGTATATATCAACAATGAAATAAGCAAAACGCATGAATTGAATTAGATGAAAGAAGAGAAAATGAAATAAAACCAAAGAATAGAATAAATATGAAAGATGTTATTTAAAAAAATACATCAACAATCCATGTATTTCATGTAAAAAGTAAGTAGTGTATAACTAAAAACTTGAATAATAATAACAAATATAACTGATATTTGATGAATGAGATGAAAATAAAGATAAATAATACTGAAAATTAAAACAAATCATAATAAGAAGATAGAAGTTAATTAATTATATAATTTAGCAGAAGAATTTGATGTTTCTTCTCCTAATTGTTCAATCAATCTTTTAATTTCATTTTCATCTTCTGATGTAATAACCTTTTTGGATTGATTAATAACTCTTTCTAATTCACGTGTTTCAATCTTTTTCTTTAATAACTCTTTTTGAATGTCTTCTGCTCTCTCTATCATTTCTTTTAATCGTTGTCTGTGAAGAAGTAATTGCTCTTTTCTCTTGTCTTCTGCAGCATGTTCTTCCCCTTCCTTAACTAGTCGATTGATTTCTTCTTCATTCAATCCACCATTACTTTTGACTTGAATCCCTGTTTTCTTTCCTGTTCCTTTGTCAAGTGCAGAGACTTTTACTATTCCATTGACATCAATGTCAAATGTAACTTCAATTTTTGCTACTCCCTTCTTTGCTGGTGGAATTCCAACCAATTTAAATTCTCCTAACTTTTTATTCTTTCTTGTAACTCTACGTTCTCCTTGAAACACTTTAATATCTACTTCTTGTTGATTATCCATTGATGTGGTAAATTCCTTTGAAACTGATGTAGGGATTGTTGTATTTCTATTGATTAATGGTGTCATCACACCTCCATATGTTTCAATTCCTAATGTTAGTGGTGTAACATCAACAAGAATAATATCCTTTTTCTTCCCTTCAATAATACTTGCTTGAATTGCTGCTCCAATAGCAACAGCTTCATCTGGATTGACATTTTTACTTGGTTTTTTTCCAAAGATTTCTTGAACAGTGTTTTGAATTAAAGGCATTCTGGTCATTCCTCCAACAAGTACAACATCACTAATGTCTTTTTTTCTTAATTTTGCATCTTTCATACATTGAAGACAAGGATATTCTGTTCTTTTACAAATTCCCTTACATAATTGTTCAATTTTTCTTCTACTGATTGTAATTTCAAGTGAATCTTGTCTATCAAGATATGGTAATGAAATTACACTTTCTTCACTTGATGATAATTCACATTTTACTTTCTCTGCTGCTTCTTTAATTCTACTAATTCCTTTCTTATTTCTTTGAAGATTTCGTTTATATTTTCGTTCAAATTCTTTCTCAATATATTGACAAATAGCTTTGTCAAAATCTTCTCCTCCAAGCATTGTA
This sequence comes from Entamoeba histolytica HM-1:IMSS, assembly GCF_000208925.1. Classification (NCBI taxonomy): domain Eukaryota; phylum Evosea; order Mastigamoebida; family Endamoebidae; genus Entamoeba; species Entamoeba histolytica. Next base: position 4,082 of record NW_001915441.1, read on the forward strand.
TCTCCATTCGTTGCTTTAACTTGGAAAATCCCCTTATTAATATTAAGAATAGAAATATCAAATGTCCCTCCTCCAAGATCATAAACTGCAATATTCTTTCTTTCATTTTCTTTTCTTGTGTCTATTCCATATGCTAATGCTGCTGCTGTTGGTTCATTAATAATTCGTTTAACTTTTAATCCTGCAAGTGTTCCTGCATCTTTAGTAGCTTGTCGTTGTGCATCATTGAAATATGCTGGACATGTGATAACTGCTTCATCTACCCTTTTCCCTAGTTTAGCTTCTGCATCTTTTTTTAATTTCTTAAGAATAAATGATGATATTTCCGATGGAGAATATGTCTTGCCGTTGATATAAATCCATCCTTCTCCATTCTTTCCTTCAACAATTTTGTAAGGTTTTCTTTGTTGTTCAACATTTTTGTATTGACACCCTATCATTCTCTTAACTCCACTAACAGTGGTTGTTGGATGTAATGCTTCCATTCGTTTTGCTGCTTCTCCCACTAATATTCCTGTTGGTGTAAAAGAAACATAAGACGGTGTTGTTCGTTTTCCTTCAGCATTCTCCAGAATTCGAGGTGTTGTTTTATCAAAAACACACATACATGAGTTTGTTGTTCCTAAATCAATTCCAATGCAAGTTGACCGTGCAGGTTGTGAGACAAACATGTTAAAAATTCAGATTCTGTGAGAGAAAAATAACTTTCATTTTGTTGAACTTTTGGATAAATAGAGTTGAAAAGAAGATTTGATAATCTTAAAATCAAAATGAAAAGTAATGCAAAGAGAAGTACCACCTGAAATCATCCAATTACTTGATGGCATCAAGTTACAGAATGAAAAAATCTTTGAGATGCAAGAAGAACAAGTTCAATGGAATAAACAACATGCCATTAATCTCAAATCTATCTTG
>NW_001915440.1:0-2548 GCF_000208925.1 Entamoeba histolytica HM-1:IMSS
GAATTGAATATATCAGTTTTTTCAATATATTTTATTCATATTAGTTTAATATCTTTTCAACATTTGTCACTTAAATATTCTTCATTTAAGTTGTTGTTTGATTGTTATTTTGGTTTTGATATGTAGTAAAATTCACAATTCTTTATTTTCATGTTTCATGACAAACAAATCATTAACTCTATGACTATGAATCATTTCATTGAATATCAACAATCACTTTTGATTGATAATGCACATAATATATTCAATTCAAAATTAACATTATCAAATATAATTGAATGTTGACAAATGAATAATACTTCATAATAATAAATAACTAATAATATACCATAATAAATAATACTACAATCATAATCATTACTTCATTAAACATTATTTATAATAAATATTAATAAATATCAAATAATTAATATTGAATGAATAATACCTCAGAAAACACAACATCATAACCAATTATTATTTGATATTTCATTATTTGATTTTGTATTAATGTTTGTGTGTTGTTTCTGATTTTCATTATTCATTTCTCATTCATTTTCATTTAATAAAATAGAAGAATAAAAATAATGAAAGAAGATAAATAAAATAAGAATAAAATAAGATAAAAACAATGATATTGTTATTATATTATTATGTTATTTTAGTTTTGATTTTATATTTATTATTTTATTTTTATCTTTTATAATCATCATTCATTTCTTGTTTTTCTCAATTCCTCTTTTATAAACATCACTCAATTTATTCTATTCATTTCTTCTATTTATTTCTATTTTCTTTATTCTTGTTGTTATTTTATTTAGTTCATCTTTTATCATTTGTCATTTCTTGTTTGTTTTTGTTTGTTGTATATTTTATTCTTATTATTTATTTTATGTTGTGTTATTCTTATTTATCTTTCTTATTATGTTTTGTTTATTATTGTTTAAATAGAAAATAAGAATGAATAAATAAGAAATAATAACATAAATATGTTGTATTTTATCATTTCTTTATTTGTTTATTATTATTTCTATTATCTTATTCATTTGATTCATAATGAATTAATTCAATGAAATAATACAAATAATTTGTTTATTCATTTCATCTTATTTCTATTTCATTCTTATTTCTTTTCTTATTTATTAAAAACACCCTCATTGGGTGTGAATATTTCATTAAATGAAATAAAATAAATCAACATTGAATTATGTCCATTTTTAATTCACCATTTCATTCATTGGCAGATGAACGAAATGGCTGTTCATATTCTTCATTGATTTGTTTTTATTCTTTTTTAGTTCATTTTCAATTAATCAAGATTGAATCATTTCATTTCAATTGCTATGATTCGTTTTGGTGTGAAATAATATTTTCCACAAAGTGCATGTCTTATTCTTTTATATTCAAATGAACATTGATTACAGTATGAATTTGTTTTATAATTTTCTTTACAAACACAAATATCACCTCCACATCCAAATCCAAACAATTAACTGTTTGATTATCTAACCAAAATGCATATTCTGGTTGTTCAATATCAAATTTCTTCATTCCTTTCATTCTTCCCTTTGATTCTAATGAAAATAGAAAAGATTGTGAATAATTTATAAAACCATCAACTTTATCAATTTTAGAATTAACATATCCTCCAAATTTATTTCCTTCTTCATCTTCAATAATAATTATTATATGTTCTTTATTCATTACTCTTTGAATAAATACTGATGTATTTTTATTCCAATCATCAATATCTGAATCAAACAATCTATTTCTTACTTTTCTATTTGTCCATTCTTCTATTTGTCTCATTTCTTCCATTGTGCTAATTCCTTTCATTATTCTCAATTCCTCTTCAGATTCTCTTCTTAGTCTCTCCTCTTCTTGTCTTTTTATTTGTTCTTGTCTTTTTATTTGTTCTTGTCTTTTTATTTGTTCTTGTCTTTTTATTTGTTCTTGTTTCTTTCTTTGTTCTTGTTTCTTCTTTTCTCTTCTTTCTTTCTTTCTAAATAATCACTGTATTGCTTTTCCCATTCTTCTTTCTTCTTATTGAATTCTGCTGTAATTATTTCTGTTTCTTCTGGTATTTTGAATATTTTATTTCTCATTATCATTTCTTCAATTGAAATGATTTTATCTATTAATTCATTACGTGTTTTACTTAGTGTTTCTTCATCATGATTACATTCTTCTATGATTCTTGTCATTTTATTCTTCATTATTTCTATTTGGTTGATTGTTTCTTGACTTTTTTCTATCACTATTTTTCTTCTTCTTTCGGTTTCATCAATCCTATCAAATATTCCTTCTCCTCTTTTAATTGCTTCTGAATATGTTTCATCTGGTTTTATTTCAAATACTTCATTTTTAATACTTCCTAGATAATATTGATAATTCTTAGTAGTATCATCAATTGATTGTTGAATATTTGGAAGTGTTTCTACTACTTCTTTAATCAATTGGTTATTCTTGTTTATTAACTCATCCATTTTAATTTAATTTGATATTTATAAGTTCAAAATATGGATGTTTAAATAGTTAATCCACGTTATTAACACCAAGTCAAGCATTA
>NW_001915440.1:2648-3657 GCF_000208925.1 Entamoeba histolytica HM-1:IMSS
CAATAAATATATAATAATATTAATAATATAATAATAATAAAATTATAATAATGTTATTTTCTATAATTAGCTTATATTTTGTATTTTTAGTATTTTTCATTTTTTAAAATAACAAAAAAAATTGAAAAGAAGAAAATTCAATTCTGTTTTATTTTTATTATTTCATCGTTTGTGGTTTGAATTATCATGTTTTATCAATATTATTTCTTTATGTTTATTTCTTTTTTTCTTTTCTGTTTCATTGTTAAAGTCACTCATTATCATTCTTTTGTTATTATTTGTTTTGTTCTTCTTTTGTATTTTATGTTAATACATTTTTCTATTATCTTTTCTTTTTTCAACACATTTCATTACGTTAAAATTTATGAATTACAGAGATATAAACAAAAAAATGAAATTATAAAAATGAAGATGATGTTGATATGAATAAGAAATGAAATAATAAAAGAAATGAATGAAATATGTGATATTTGTATTGATAGAAATATATTCATTAGCTCATCAATGTGTATAAGTATAATTAAATTATTATTATTATGATTTATTTCATTTTCAATATTCATACTGTTTTAACAATGATTCAAGTACAAGTAAACAAAATCAAACACGGAAGATAGAATAAGAGAATAAAGAATAAATAAAAGAAAGACAACCAAAAGAATAAAACAAAAGAAGAAGAAATGTGAAATAAAAGAATAAAGAATAAATTAAATTAAATAATACAAAATAAATAATATAATAACAGTATTGAATAAAATGAAAATAATACAAATAAACAATAAAAGAAATACAAACAATTATCAGAATTTATTAATTATTTAATTTTCAATATTCAAAATAGAATATTGAAATTAATAAATGAAAATAAAAGAATGAAATAAATGCATTAACATAACACTCGATATTAATGTTATTGTTATTTCTATGTTATCATTTCTATTTAATCTAAACAACACAAACATTATAAAATAGAAATATTCAAAATAAAAAATTAAAGATAAAATAATAT
>NW_001915440.1:3757-5003 GCF_000208925.1 Entamoeba histolytica HM-1:IMSS
TTAAATAAATTTCATTTTCATTTAATTTTATTATTCATATTTTTAATGACGTTTAATGATGTTCTACATAAATATTAATAAATCATTAAATCCCTCATTATATCATTCATTTTATTTTAATTTCATACTATTATGAATAAATTGAAATATTTCTTATTTATTATCATTTTAATACAATATAATAATGTGATAAAATGAAATGATGAAATAGAATAACTCAGTTGTTCATTATAAACTCACAATAAATGATAAATATATTAATGAAGAATATATTTTATATCATCAAATGTTTTATCAATCATCATTCTTCTATAAATATGAATCAAACATGTATTATAAATTATGATGAAATATGAATCTTTTATATTATCTTGTTTTCTTAATCATTTAGGTTTAATCATAATAATTTATCAAACACTTTTCTATCAATATATTTTAAGAAATGAAATATGATTATTAGTGATAATAACAAATTAATAAGTACAAAATGTTTCTACATCTGAATTTGAATTGAATAAATTATAATAATATCACAATCAAAAATAAAGAATAAAAAGAAAACAACAAGAATAAACAAACAAAAATATCATTCAATGTATTGAATTTATTTATTTATAAAACGAATTATGAATAATGCAAGAGAAAATGTAAATGATATTATAAAAATAATGTAAAAAACTTAAAATTGAACCATCAAGGAACATTAATATAGTGATGAAAAATATGCAATTCACAAAAGGGATAAAAACACCTATTTACATGGCACCAGAAGTATTAAATCAAGAGTATTCCAAAATGCCATCAGATATATATTCATTTTCAATAACAATGTCACAAATCATTATATTACAATATCAAATTCATAAATAAAATATAATTATTCATTGTAAATATAATAAATAAAATAACATCAATTAAATAATAATCAAGAATAAACGAAATAGAAGAAGGTATTAAAAGAATGAAATGAAAAATCATTGAAATAATAACAATAAGAAAGAATAAGAGTAGAAATAATTGTAAAAATGTTAGAAATAGTTCAGAAATAATGATTCAAACAAACGTAAAACAAATTCCAGTTTTGATAAACGAATTATTTTATTTCTATTATCATATTTTATTTTTCTATTCAAGTTTAATATTTTAATGAATTTCTTATCATTACTTATATTAAATATATAAACTTCTCTTCCTTGTACATATTTTGAATAAGATCATATCACTAATTTATTTTTGTCATTTTCCA
>NW_001915439.1:0-5011 GCF_000208925.1 Entamoeba histolytica HM-1:IMSS
AATAAAAAGACAGATGAAATACTCAAAAAATCCAAAACATGCATAAATAAAATAAATAAGAAAGAATGAATCAATGTTGTATTTTCAAATTAATTGATAATTAATATTAATAACTTAATAAAATGAATATTAATGAGAATAATTCAATTTAAACAAAATGAAATAAAAGAATGATAAATAATTAATATTTCATTGAATAAAATATTATTTAACTTTCATATTTCATATATTAAGTATTTCATTTATTATTCACTCTATTTAAATTATTGTTTATTTGAAATATAAATAATCATATTTTATATTAAATTATTGAAAATAAATTTAAATAAAAATTCATTTACTTTCTTTAAGTTTTTTAATTACTTCATTAAATTGTATTGTAGAAATAAAAACATATCATCTTTCTGATGTTGTTCAATAATTATACATACTTATTATCTTTTTAATTATATATTATCTACGATGAATATTTCTAATACGTTATGTTCCAGTTATTCTTAGTCAACAAATTTAATACCTTCTTTTACAAACACAAACATTTTGGTAATTTTGTGTTCTTTTTATTTCTTTCACTTCTTCTTGTTAATTTTTATGAAGAATAAATTATTTAGTTTCAGTTCTTTCAATTTCCAAATCATATTAGTTAATTTCTTCTATGTATTTCATTCTTTTATTTCTTTGCAATTTTATTATTTTTATTTATTTGGTTATTCTTTTCTTGTTTAATGTTATAATAAGCGTTATCTCTTTCTTCAGTAATATTACGATAATCATTTTCTCTTTTTGCATTTATTCTACATTAATTGGTGTTAATAATATTATCATTGTCATCACTCTTACAATTCCATTTTACTTTGTGTATTATCATAACAAGATGAACTTTTTGATTCATTAAATTACATTGGAAATTTGTTATTTTCTAGTTATTCCATTAAAAAATTCCAACAATTTTTTTGTTATTATTTCTCTATTTTTCTTTTCTTCATGAACTTCTTTATAAATATAACATTAACATTTAATCAACACGATACAAACACGTCTTTAAATGTCTGATATTGGGAAAACATTCCATATTATTTTATTCATTGTTATATTATTTTGTTCAAACCTTGGTTGAAATTCAAAACAAGTTAATTATTTAAAGTTCTTTTATATATAATCAACTATTTATTCATATATATTCTTTTCATTCTTTCTGTGTCTTGTAACACATACGTATCAATAATAAATATATCTTATTTATCACTTTCTCCATATTATCCTTTGTTTCTTTAGTTTTTGATTTTACGTTATTATTTTCTTTCAAAACATTCTTCTTCATTTTGAATTTACAAAATATAATTTTCAATCAGTTGTATTTCAATTGATAAATAATTTAATTTGTTTAATATTCAGTGATTGTATTTAGTTGTTAGTTGTTTAAAAGTAAGTAAACATGACAATTATTTATCAATTTGAAGAATTGAAGTTATTTATTATTAAAAAACATTTCATAATCATTTGAAATAAATAATTACAATTCTACATTTTTTAAATATTCATCACCTTATATTTTATTTAAATGAAAAACAACAAAATATTTTATCGAATGTTACATAAACATTATTATTGTTTTTATTTAATTTTACATTAAAAATATATTTTTGAAATAAAAGGAAATAGAAAATATATAAAAATAAATAAATAAATGTGTCGATAATTTGACATGACAGTTGGTTTTTAGTATTGGTTTGAAATTCAAACATCATTAAATAAAAATAAATTTGTAATGTTATGATTGAATTTAAAAAAAAATGAATAAATAATTTTACACTACTTTTGAAATATACTTATTATTATAATTTTTAATTTCCATTAAACAATTATTTTTTATTTAGTGACAATGGTTATATTTTTATTCATGAATTATCAATTAGAATGAATGATGATAATGTTATTAAATAATCAAAATAAAAAAATGAAATATGATTAAACTATTTATTATTTCATCTTCAATAAACAAAAAGAAATATTTACAATATTGATATTTTCTCATATTAAATATTTTAATAATTTAAACATTGATTATTTCTTCTATTATGTTATTTAATGTAATTTTATCATTTGATTTTTATTCATTCTTTTATTCATTGTGTATTTATAATAATTATTTCATTTCTTTTCTCTTTTATTTCTTATTCTTATTTTATTATCTTATTTTTATTGATCATTTATTATCTTTATTAATTTAATTTGATTAAAATTAATTGTTGATAAAACCAATAAATAAAATGAAGATAAACAAATAGTGTTATTTATTTTCTATTACTCTTTATTCACATGATAATATTCACCTCTTTATATTTTAATATTGTTTATTCTTCTTTTATTATTTGGTTTTGAATTAATGGGAATGTTGATTTTCTATTCATTATTCTTTTATTTTAATTGTTTTCTTTTTATTTTTCATCATTTTAATTATTCTCATTGAATTATCATTTATTTATTTATTTCTTATTTTATGAATGAATATTTCATTATTATTATATTATTATTTATAATTTCATTTATTATTAATATCATTTATATCTTTTTATTTTCTTATTATTCTTTCATATTATTTTATTTCATTCGTTCTATTATTATTTATTATATTTATTATTAAATTACTTCATCATAATCATTTATTATTTGATATTTCATTATTTGATTTGTATTAATATTTGTGTGTTGTTTCTGATTTACATTCTTCATTTCTCATTCATTTTCATTTAATAAAATAGAAGAATAAAAATAATGAAAGAAGATAAATAAAATAAGATAAATAAAATAAGATAAAAACAATGATATTGGTATTATATTATTATGTTATTTTAGTTTTGATTTTATATTTATTATTTTATTTTTATCTTTTATAATCATCATTCATTTCTTCTTTTTGTCATTTCCTCTTTTCTAAACATCACTCAATTTATTCTATTTCTTTCCATTTCATTCTATTTTCTTTATTCTTGTTGTTATTTTATTTAGTTCTTCTTTTATCATTTCTCATTTCTTGTTTATTCATGTTTGTTGTATATTTTATTATTATTATTCTTTATTTTATGTTGTGTTATTCTTATTTATCTTTCTTATTTTGTTTTGTTTATTATTGTTTAAATAGAAAATAAGAATGAAATAAAATAAATAAAGAAATAATAACATAAATATGTTGATGTATTTTATCATTTCTTTATTTGTTTATTATTATCTTATTCATTTTATCTTATTCATTTTATTCATAATGAATTAATTCAATGAAATAATACAAATAAATTGTTTATTTATTTCATCTTATTTCTATTTCATTCTTATTTCTTTTCTTATTTATTAAAAACACCCTCATTGGGTGTGAATATTTCATTAAATGAAATAAAATATTTCAACATTGAATTATGTCAATTTTTAATTCACCATTTCATTCATTGGCAGATGAACGAAATGGCTGTTCATATTCTTCATTGATTTGTTTTTATCCTTTTTTAGTTCATTTTCAATTAATCAAGATTGAATCATTTCATTTCAATTACTATGATTCGTTTTGGTATGAAATTATATTTTCCACAAAGTGCATTTGATATTCCTTTATAATCATATGAATATTGTTTACAAAATGATTGTGTTTTATAATTTTCTTTATAAACATGAATATCACAAAAATAACCAAATGAAAACAAACAATTATCTGTTTGACTATTTAAATAAAATGCATATTGTGGTTGTTTAATATCAAATTTCATCATTCCTTCAATTCTTCCATTTGATTCTAATGAAAATACAAATGATTTTGAATCATTTATATAATACTGAACTTTATTAATTTTAGAATTAACATATCCTCCAAATTTATTTCCTTCTTCATCTTCAATAATAATTATTATATGTTCTTTATTCATTATTCTTTGATCAAATACTGATGTGTTTTTATTCCAATCATCAATATCTGAATCAAATAGTATATTGGATACTTTTCTATTTGTCCATTCTTCGAGTTGTAACATTTCTTCTTTTCTTCTCTCTTCTTCTTCTTTCCTTTTTTTCCTTTCTAAATAATCACTATAATATGTTTGCCATTCTTCTTTCTTCTTATTAAATTCTGTTGTGATTTTATCTCTTTCTTCTGTTTCTCTGAATAATTTGTCTTTCATTATCATTTCTTCAATTGAAATGATTTTATCTATCAATTCATTCCGTGTTTTACTTAATGTTTCTTCATCATTATTACATTCTTCTATGATTCTTGACATTTCTTTCTTCAGTATTTCTATTTGGTTGATTGTTTCTTGACTTTTCTCTATCACTATTTTTCTTCTTCTTTCTGTTTCATCCATTCTATCAAATATTCCTTCTCCTCTTTTAATAGCTTCTGAATATGTTTCATTTGGTTTTATTTTAAATACTTCATTTTTAATACTTCCTATATAATATTGATAATTCTTAGTAGTATCATCAATTGATTGTTGAATGTTTGGAAGTGTTTCTACAACTTCTTTAATTATTTTGTTATTCTTGTTTATTAACTCTTCCATTTTAATTTGATTTGATGTTTATAAGTTCAAAATATGAATGTTTAAATAGTTAATCCACGTTATTAACATCAAGTCAGGTATTATTTTTATCATTATTTTAAATAAATGTTATTCATTTATCATTTTTACAATAACAATAAATATATAATAATATTAATAATATGATAATAATAAATTATAATATTGATATTTTCTATAATTAGTTTATTTTTAGTATTTTTTCATTTTTTTTAAAATAACAAAAAATATTGAAAAGAAGAAAATTCAATTTTGTTTTATTTTTATTATTTCATCGTTTGTGATTTGATTTTTCATGTTTTATCAACAATTAATTTTAATCAAATTAAATTAATAAAGATAATAAATGATCAATAAAAATAAGATAATAAAATAAGAATAAGAAATAAAAGAGAAAAGAAATGAAATAATTATTATAAATACACAATGAATAAAAGAATGAATAA
>NW_001915438.1:0-5107 GCF_000208925.1 Entamoeba histolytica HM-1:IMSS
TTCTATTATTTATCAATTTTATTTTCATTTATTCATTCTTTTTATTTCTTTTTTATTAATTCTTGAGTATTGTATATTTCTTTATTATTTCATTTGTGTATTATCAAAATATATGTTTTATTGATTTTATGTTGAATAAAATATTGAATAAATCAATATTTTCATTCTTAATTATTCATTCTTTATTCTGAAATGTTGTGTATATTTATTATATTAAATGAATATGATGAATGAATATCAATATTATTGTTTATTTGATTTTAAAAAATAATAAATGAATATGAAATAATGAAATAAAATAATGAAGACAATGAAATGATAATGAAATAGAATAATCTAATATTGAACAAATCAAATAAAGAATATATTGAATATATCATTATTGTTACTTTATTATTTGTTATTTCAATTATTAAATATTAATAAATTATTCATGAATATTTAATTGATATTTTACATTTTCATTTTCATTTTATTTAATAAATGAAATATAAATAATAAATGAATGAATAATAATGTAATATATGAAATAATAAAAAGAAAAGATAAATAATAAAGAAATATGATGTATTTAATATATAATATAATTTATTATCAAATATAATAATAATATCAAATGATGAATTATTTTTATTTCAAAATATTTTGCATCAATAAAAATGTTGCTAAATATTTTGCATCATTAATTTTTGCATCATTAAATTTTGCGCTTTTTTTATTTGTTTCAATAAAATTTGCATCCTTTATTTTTTTCATTCTTTTCTTCTTTTATCATCTCTTTTGTTTTATTACACTTTATCTTCTTTCTTTTTATATTCTCTCCTTTCTACTTTTATTCTTTCTTCATCTTCATCTACTTCTTACTTTCTTTTTATTCTTTTATATCATTCATTCTCTTCTTTTTCAATTATTTGCTTTTTTTCGTTGCCAAAATTCTTTCTGTATAAAAAGTTATTTGTATGAATTTTATGACGGATTTACTATATCATGATGTTTGATATGTTGAAATATTATACAATAGTCATTTAGAATATACTTGAATAATTTCATTGATTCACCACAAAATATATCAACAAATCTTTCATTTATTTTTGTAACAACAATACAATTTTCTTTTTAAATTTCTATTTAGTATTCTATTTATTTTTCATTGTAACAAATATAATTCATTTGATTCTTTGTGTTGTTCCAATTGACTTTTATTTTAGAAATTTCACTTTATGAAATATTTTCTTTTTGATAACAAAGACATTAAACCTCATCATTGATAATATTTTGAATGTATTTTATTTTTCTTTCAATTATTTACATGTTTTTAGTATTTTCTTCAATATGAGTGTCACTTACTACAAATATATTCATTAATATTTCATAATTTTGTTTTGAAACATACTCTAATTTAGTGTTATACAACATGACAACAATGAAGATGATTATTCAATAGTTAATTCAAAATGAATATTAAGATATTTTATAATAAAGAATGATGTTACCATTTTTATAAATGATATTTTTTAATTATTTGGTTAATTTTTATTTATGAGAAATGTTATGCTATTTGATTTAAAAAATGAAATAATGAAAATAAGAAGAAATTATATTATATTATTTTAATCATTGAAATATCATTTTATCTTCTTTTATTTCAATAATGATGATAAATAACTAATGAAATGAAAGTATAGAGATTAATATCATTTTATTGTTATTTTTATTGTTATTTTATTTCGTTATATGAAACAAATACAAGTGATTTGAAATATTTATTAATTATACAATGATTTATAATGAAATAATTAATTGAAATAGAAATGTGAATAATACAGTGAATAATTTATATATAATTGGTTCTTTATATCATATTATATTTTCTTTGAATTTATTTATTGCTATTTTATTATTATTATTTCATTTGTATTTATTATTTTCTATTAATTAAATGGAGAAACTGTTATTCGTAATATTATTTTGTATTAAAATAATACAAAGAATAAATACATCAAGTAATAATGAATTGGAAAAGAAATAAACAAAAATTAAAATTATTCTATTTCATATTTACATTATTTAAAACTTAAATTATCAATATAATATAAAATGATGATGGATTGAAATGGAATTATCTTTAATGAAAATAAATATTACACATATTTAAATTTGAATATTCATAATCATATGAAATAAAAAGAAGAAATGTTAATAAATAAGAATACGTTACTAAATAAAATATATAAATTATTCACTACTAATTTGTTTTTAATTCATATTTTAAGAATAATTTGTTTTTAAATATAATAATATGTAAAAATAATTGATATTTTTATTCAACAAAATGAATATCATCGCATAACATAATATAAGCAATAACTCATTTAACAAAATGTTTATTTTAATTATTTTATTTTATATCATTTTGATATAATATTGAAAGAATGTTTAACGTCAATATATATATATGTCACAATTAAAATAAGAAGAACAATTATTTTATTCATTACTAAATAAATGATATTAATAAATAAAACAAACCTAAGGATAATAACATAACTAAAATGATATTTGAATGATAAAATTGAAGAAATAATTTATTTATCTTTATTCAATCTTCTATTTTAATGAATTAATGAATTAAATTATTGTATTTATAATATTTAACATAATAATTAAATCGAATAAATTATAAATATTTCATGTTTCAATACTTCATATTAATAACATTGAAAATAATTATTCTTGTAATTTATCTTTTTATTTGAATATAATCATTAAATATTTCATATTATTTTATTTTATTCTTTATTATCATTTTTTATTTATGTTTTAATTGAATATTTGGTATAAATTAATATTGAAAATAATTTAATTCAATTATTTAACAATAATCAATACAATATTTATTGAATATTTAAAATAAATTATAACCATCATGATTTAGAATAATTTAAAAAGAAAACTAAAAAAAAAATAGAAAAGTATGAACAAAACAAAAGAATTAACAATGATTGATAAATTAGAAATATATAAGAAATATGAATAATGGTACAGATTAGTTTCACACTTGAATAATTCAATATTCACATGATTAAAAAAGTTGGTTTCAAGAACAAAAAGAAATTATTTCAAAAACAAAGAAAATTGAAACAAAAAGAAACCAAAAAGTAGAAAATACATTGGTTTGATTAAAGTCATAGTTCTGCAATGATACAAAACAATATATTAGAACATCGTATAACAAATAAACAAATTTATTTGATTGTATTGTATTATTCAATGGAACATAACTATGAATGTTGTAATTCTGGTCATATCAAATAGATATGAATTAACAACAATCAAATGATTATTAGATTAATAATAGAAATATATCCAACATGAACATGAATGAATGATCGAATTATTGATTTGATGAATGACAATTACTATTTTCATGTTAATTTGGACGAAATATTTTGAAAATGAGAGCAATAACATTAATTATTTATTTGCATTTAATAATTTATAAATTTAATCAATTTTAAATAATAAAGAAGATGAAGAACAAACATGTGATACAATTTTAATGAATAGTTTCAAATAAATTAAACAAATATGACATGTGTTAAATTATATATAATGATTGAAGTACTTTCATGATATTTTGAAGAATAATAATGATAATTCATTGTGATGTTAATTGAGAATAATTCATTTGTAATGTGAATTCATTATTTAATTTGTCAAATTGAATTAGAAATAAATAATAATGATTAATTGAATATTTCAGATGGAGAATTTGAGCCAATGTGTTATGATATAGAAAAGTATGGATTAAGTGTATTTATGAAATGAAGAAGTGAGTTTATCAATATTTTCAGTTAAGTGGAGTTTGTTGGTGTTGTTGATGATGAAAAAGTGTAATTAATAAATAGAGAGTTTTCAGAAAAAAAACAATAAAATAATATTTATGAAACAATTTTGTAGAAAATGAAGTAAATAAAGATAGTGAAAATAATGGTAGAGAGAAAAGTGAAGAAATAATAAAATAAATTGAAATGAATGAAAAGAGATAGATTATTAATTTAAAATGAGCAACATTTCAACAACATTTTATTTGAAAGAATATAACAATGTAAAATATAAGAATAAATCATTTTCACCATATTTCACCAACTAAGATTAAAAATAAACTTACTATTCTTTCATTTTCATTATTAAAATAATAATAATAAAAAGAAAACAAACAACTAATAAACCAAACTGTATTTTGTTGAATTATTGTTATGTTAAGTTTAATTATTTCTTCTTGTGATTAATAGGTTATTTATTTGATACTTCTCGTTAAATGGAATTTACTTCAAAACATCTAAATGAATTGATACTTATCAAATGAGAATAAAAATACACAAAACAATCAAACAAAGTTGAATTAATGAACTATTTATTATCAATAGACATTCAATTGAGATTAATCCACTGAACTATTTTGTTACAAATTCACTTCAACTATTTGAAGTCAATGAAATTTATATACATTCAATTGAAATGAGTTATGAAATAATAAACAGTATTATGTGAATATGAAGAAGAGATGATAGTGAAAGAAGAAATAGAAGGAAAGAAGAAAATCAATATGAATAAAAAGACAGATGAAATACTCAAAAAATACAAAACATGCATAAATAAAATAAATAAGAAAGAATGAATCAATGTTGTATTTTCAAATTAATTGATAATTAATATTAATAACTTAATAAAATGAATATTAATGAGAATAATTCAATTTAAACAAAATGAAATAAAAGAATGATAAATAATTAATATTTCATTGAATAAAATATTATTTAACTTTCATATTTCATATATTAAGTATTTCATTTATTATTCACTCTATTTAAATTATTGTTTATTTGAAATATAAATAATCATATTTTATATTAAATTATTGAAAATAAATTTAAATAAAAATTCATTTACTTTCTTTAAGTTTTTTAATTACTTCATTAAATTGTATTGTAGAAATAAAATCATATCATCTTTCTGATGTTGTTCAATAATTATACATACTTATTATCTTTTTAATTATTTATTATCTATGATGAATATTTCTGACATGTTATTTTTAGTTCCT
>NW_001915437.1:0-5141 GCF_000208925.1 Entamoeba histolytica HM-1:IMSS
ATTAATAAAATAATATTAATCATTTTATATCATTAAATTAGACACTTTTATTGAATATTTCTAATTTTTACATTAAAAATACACTTTTTATTTCTTCTTTTCATATTTTATTACATCTTTGTGATTTATTATTTTTATATTCTTTCTTCTTATACTTTCTTTTTATTCTTTTATATATTTTTATTCTTTTTATATTATTTGTTTTTCATTGTTTTTCTATTTCTTTCTTCTATTATTTATCAATTTTATATTCATTTATTCTTTTTATTTCTTTTTTATTAATTCTTGAGTATTGTATATTTCTTTATTATTTCATTTGTGTATTATCTAAATATATGTTTTATTGATTTTATGTTGAATAAAATATTGAATAAATCAATATTTTCATTCTTAATTATTCATTCTTTATTCTGAAATGTTGTGTATATTTATTATATTAAATGAATATGATGAATGAATATCAATATTATTGTTTATTTGATTTTAAAAATAATAAATGAATATGAAATAATAAATGAAATAAAGAAGACAATGAAATGATAATGAAATAAAATAATCTAATATTGAACAAATCAAATAAAGAATATATTGAATATATCATTATTGTTACATTATTATTTGTTATTTCAATTATTAAATATTAATAAATTATTATTCATGAATATTTAATTAATTGATTATTATTTTATAATTTCATTTTCATTTTATTTAATAAATGAAATATAAATAATAAATGAATGAATAATAATTTAATATATGAAATAATAAAAAGAAAGATAAATAATAAAGAAATATGATGTATTTAATATATAATATAATTTATTATCAAATATAATAATAATATCAAATGATGATTTATTTTTATTTCAAAATATTTTTCATTAATAAAATATGTTGCTAAATATTTTGCATCATTAATTTTTGCATCATTAAATTTTGCACTTTTTTTATTTGTTTCAATAAAATTTGCATCCTTTATTTTTTTTCTTTCTATTCTTCTTTTATCATCTCTTTTGTTTTATTACACTTTATCTTCTTTCTTTTTATATTCTCTCATTTCTACTTTTATTCTTTCTTCATCATATCAAACTTCTTATTTTCTTTTTATTCTTTTATATCTTTCATTCTCTTCTTTTTCAATTATTTGCTTTTTTTCGTTGCCTATTTTAAACATCATGTCATTTCACATTTTTATTTTCTCTCTTCTTTATTTTTATTTTATTGTATTAATTCATATAATAGTTGTTATTTCATTCAAATATAAAATAAATCATAAGAATAATGAAATAGAAATGATGAATCATAATGAAGAATCAATATAAATTTAATTATATTCTTTATTTTATTTTAATAATAAATAACAATATTAATCAAATAATAATGGTAACAATAAATATGAAATGAAAGAATGATAAATTGATAAAATAAAAAGAATAATAATAATTTTATTATATTTTCATTTATTTTATTATTCAATTAAATATATGTTATTTCATTATTTATTTCATTTCTTATTATTTTCATTTATTTACAATATGTAATTGTATCAATTTGATATAACATTGATGATTTATATTTATTTATCATATTTTATTCAACATAAAAATAAAATATTAAATAACAATAAAATAATTTCATAAATAATATACAATAAAATTATATTAAATGTTGATGTTAATAATAATTTAAAAGAATAAATAAAATGAAAAGTAACTCATAAATAATTAATGAATAATATAAAAGAAATAAAAATAAGATATGAATAACAAAAGAAAAGAATAATAATAGAATGAAGAAATGATTAATTCAATTATTATTAATGTTTATTTCTTATTTACTTAAATATTTTTATTACATTTGATTAACTTATCTATTTCTTTGTTTTATTATCTATTGTTGTTTATTTTATTTAATTCATTTATTTTATATCATTTATATTGTTTATTCATTGAAATTATTATTTTTATTTTATGTTTTATTTCATTATTTCATTTTAATTCTTATTATTTGTTGTTCCTTTATCATTTGTTTATTTTATTCATTCTCATCATTCATTTTATTATATTATCATTTATCATTTAATTATCATTGTTCATTGTTTATTGTGTAATTTATTAGATTATTTGTTATTATTAAATATGATTAATTGAATATTGATTTAAAATAACATTTCATTTTTCATTCATAATTTGTTGATATTATCAATCATTAATACAATGAATATCATGTTATTCATTTCATAATTATTCAATTGATAAATTCACATAAATTAAATATAATTTAATAAAATAGATATAAATCATCACAAAATGATTGAAACATGTTAATATTCACATTAAAATGTTTATTGTCAATTAGAAAAGAGTTTCATTTGTATTATTCTTTTTCATCAATTCTTTATGTTTGTTTTGATTCTTCTTATCATTTTATGATTTTTCTCTTTTTATTTTATTTTATTATTTCTATATTATATTATTACTATATTTATTACTATTTGATTATGACTTTAATTATTGAATAAATATGAAACATGTCAAAAGTCATTATTGAATATTCTTTACTTTCTCATTTTACTTTCTCATTTCATATTTAAGTCGTTTACTTTGATTTTTAAAGTGATTTCATTGTGTGAGTCACAACAAAGAGTAATTTGTTTAATGAAATCCCTCCAGAAACACATAAGAGTGTCTAGAAGATGGTGAATAGAAAATACATATCTTCTTAAAGGCATTTGATGATTATTAGAATATTATATTGGTTGTACTTTTATAAAGGTCAGCTATTCAGTTGGTCCTTCTTCTTATGATATGAATGAATAGCTTATTTATACCATATGGTGAAGTATCAACGATAGACAAAAACCAATGTAGATTTATTTCCAAATTAAATTCAACAAAATTGTCTGAAGTTATTAAGAAGAAGATGATGAGAAATGGAGAAATGATAAGTTCAAATAGAACATTTATCCCAAAGTGTCAGTTAGTCAAAAAGAATAAAAGAGAGAAAATAAGGGATAATTGAAAAGAAATAAAATAAATGTTTTAAAATGGTTAATGTTTTTAATAAAATAATAAAAAATAAAAAATAAAATAAACATTCAAAGAAATAATGATAAAATAATGATAATTAACAAATTAATATAGAATATTCACATTTCAAATAATATCATTTCATTCATATTAAAATAAATAAAAAGTACAATAAGAATGATTAATTATTATTTTATTCATTTCTATCTTCTTTATCTCTATTTTATCTTTCTTTATCTTACTTTATTAGTTTCATATTTTCATTTTGTTTATTTTATTGTTTATTCTTTCTATTGTTGAATTAATTACATTTATTCATTTTATTATTCTTTTATTTCTTCTTCATTTCATTCTTCTCGTATTTTATGTTTATTCATTTATTTCTTCATTTTCAGATTAATATTTTCATTCATTATTATTTCTTTATTAATTCTTATGTTTTTTGTTTATTTTATTTGAATAGTATTTTTATGTATTGTTTATTTTCATTTATTATTTCTTTTATTTGACTATTTCTTGTATTTCTCTTTTATTATGTTTATTTGTTATAGAATTTAATGTATTTATTATTTATTATTCTTATTAAATAATCAATACATTCATTTTGGTTTATTTTAATTATTTTATGATTTTGCTATTTATCATTTGTTGTTTCTTCTTCTATTCTTTGTTTCATTTTCTTTCTTTGTTTATTTATTTTCAGTATTTCATTTTGCTTGTTTATTTGTATGTTTATTTTATATTCTTTTCTTATTTTCATTCTCTTTCTTATTCTTTATATTATTTGAATATCATCTCTATTATTATTCTTTTTATATTCTTTATTAATTTATATTGTTATTTGTTTATTATTTTTCATTGATTCTTTTATTTCTTTCTTTTATTTTATTTCATGTATTTTCAAATACTATTTCAATTTGATATTTATCATTTTGTTATTATTTATTCATATTATACTTGATTTTCATTATCATTATTTATAATTCACTTTATTTGTTAGTATTTTATTATTATTTTCTTCATATTTATTTCGTTGAAATATTCATAATTACATTGTTAATTAAATTTTCTTATTGTATAATATATTATCATATTGTTATGTTTTTATTCTGTTATTTTCTCTATTTTCATTATTATTCTTCTTTTATTCTGTATTGTAATTATTCATTCTTTATTTCTTCTTCTTTTTTCTTTATCTTATTTGTTGTTTTATTATTTGTTATTTGTTAGATGTTATTCATTTTTATTATATTTGAAATTATGTAGATTTTATTAATTTTTAACAGTTATTTCAATTATTATTCATTCTTATTCATTGTATTGTATTTCTTCTGTTAGTATTGTATTTTATGTTTCTTATTTTATGTTTTTATTTTATTTTCATTTATCATCTGTTGATCATATATTTCTTATTATTTATTATTATTTCTTATTATATTCTTTATTTATAATATTGTATTTTTATTACACTTATTCATTCTTTTGTTTTATTCATTTTCTATTTATTTGTAAGTCATTATTTTCTTCTTTATATTTTTATTTGAAATTTATTCTATTATGTCATTTTCAATATTCTTATTCATATCATTGTTATTTCTATTTGTTATTTGTTGTTTCTATTTATTATTTCTTATTCTATCTATTATTGAAATAAAATTATTTTATTCTCTATTGTTATTATATTCTTCTTGCATTCTTCTTGTTTATATTATCTGTTGTATTTTCACATTTGTTATTTCATTACTATTATTTATTGTTTATTTTGTTATTTCTTTTGTTTTTTACTTTCATTTGTTTGTGTTTCATACATCATTATTATCATTTATTATATTTCTATTATCTATTTTTTCATTATTTGTAGTTTAAATAACAAATAAAATGAAATGTAGTAATAAATTGACATTGAATGAAATGATAAGAAAATAATTAAATAAAATAATGAAGCATATTAATACAAAAAGAAATGAATATAAACAATATAATTAATGAACTAAATAATATATTTGCATGATTTAACAAATCAATAATTACATCAAATAATAAATGAAATGATGTATTTTTGTAATTATAAGATAAAATGAAGTTATAATAATAAATTATAATGTAAATAAG
>NW_001915436.1:0-5158 GCF_000208925.1 Entamoeba histolytica HM-1:IMSS
AATTGAATAAACACCTTTCTATAACTTACCTAATCATAATATCAAATGATAAACCAGTGATTATAAATAACAACAGTAATGATATTATGAAGAGCGAGAAATGAATATCATTGTCATTATCATTTCAAAACAGTATTCTTCTAATATAATATTCAATCAAGAACAATACCATTAGAATAACAATATACCATTGTCATTCAATAATTATTAATTATTTTATTGTTTTTATTTCATTAATAATTTAATCTTAGTATTTAATTAATAAATTATTTTATATTTATAGATGATAGATAAATGACAATGAAATAACACAATAAACATTATAACTGATAATGAATAAATTATTAATTCTATTTCTTTTTATTTATTTTTTATATTGAATATTTATTTAATTATCAAAAATGGCTTTATTCTGTTATAAAAGTGTTATAATATCATTAATAATAACAATTCATTTATTTATAATGAATGAAATATTGATCATAATAAATCAACCAATGTTTAAACAATAAAAATACATAAAGATAATTTATAGAGTGTCAATGATGGTAGTGATGAGATAGAAAATACAATAATCAATATTAACAAAATGAGTCATGTAAATAATAATTCTCATTTGTTTGTATGAATAACATTATTTTCATTAAATTAATCATGAAGAAATAATATAATTTCAATACCGTTTATTGTTTTTAACTTTTCTTTAATTACTGTTATGTTATTTATAATTATCTATCCAATAAGTATGAATTAGCATTAATTACAAATAAGATAATTTAACATTTTTGTTTTGTTATTTTAAATACAACAAATAGTTATTTCATTCACATGAAAGAGCAAATTAAATGTTAATCATTATTTATGAAACAATTGATGTGAAATATTGATATTATGTAATAATTAAAATGAAGAAATTGAAGAGAAAAATAAACTAACAGAATGATAATAGAATAACGAAGAATTAACAGTAATTCAAATGATTATATTGATAAGAATGGAGATAAGTGAATAATAAATTGAAAATGATAGAAATAAATATAAGAATATTTTATACAACGAATACCACAAGAAAAAGAATAAAAACAAGTGGAATGATGTATTATTTGAGCAAGAAAGAAGACAAAAGAAAATAATCAAATAAAAAATAAAATAAAGTATTCAAATGCTTAATCATATGATTTATTTAGAATATTTTAAGTTGTAGTAATTGTTAAACAAATTCATAAAAGAATGAAGAATTAAACAAACAACAAATAAATACACACGACAATTATTATTTAAATGTTTATTTTTCAATATTACAAAATATCATTTTTTAAATAAACTATCAAACAGATGAAATTACAATATTTAATGATAAAATAGCATAATTAAATATTTAATTCATTTCACTTGTTTATAACAATTTAATTTATCATAACAATTATCAAATAACACTCAATTTAAAATCATTTGAAATATATTTGTGAATAAGAAATGGGGGTAAGAGGAAATTAGAGAGATTGTAATTTTGAATGAGAAGGAAAAGTTTTTTTGATGAAATAAAGATGCTATTTTAATCAACAAACAAAAAATAAATTGAAATAAATAAGAATTAATGTCACTAAATTATTTTTTTACATTTTATTTGTCATAAAATTACATAATAATTATTATTTGTTAATAATCGTAAACAATATTCGATGTTATTCCTTATCGAAAATTAATTTTTATTTACGATAAATTATTACATGAGGAAATAAATATAAACAAACGTCAATACAATTACGTTTATTCATTTCAATAAAAACAAACTAACAACTTGTCTAAAATATTTTTATAGCAAAATACAATAACTTGTAAGTATTTTTATCTGAATATATTTAAAGAAAATAAACAACTAATAAAACATAAATGAGTTTACAAAAACCAAAACAAACCAAATTACTTTTAATTGGAGAAACAGGTACTGGTAAAAGTTCACTTGGTAATTCCATTTTACAGAAGGATGTTTTTAAAGTAGGTAATAGTACAAAATCAGAAACAGACATTCCTCTTAAATGTTTTGGAGAAGGAGATAGAAGTGGTGTAGTTGTTATTGATACACCTGGTTTTAATGATACAAATAATTTTGATAATAAACATATTCAAAATATTGTTAATTGTGTTAGGGTTGAAGGATTACAAGGAATTATATTAACAATGGAATTTGCTAATTGTAAATTTACTGAAAATGTTAAACAAGTTATTAAAACTATAAATGATGTTTTTTTCAAAATAAAAGACATTTGGAAACATGTTTGTATTGTTTGGAATAAATGCTATAACTATACCCCTAAAGAGATATTTGAAAAGGGTAAAAAAGAGAAAGAGGAATTCAAAAAAAATATAATTGAATTTATAAACCAAATAAATAAAACAAACGAATGTCTTGATATACCAATGTATTTTATAGATTCAGAACCATGTAAAGGTTATGATAATAGCAGATCAGAAAATGAAATAGAAAGATTAATTGAATGGGGAAGAGGAAAAGAGTTAATTGATGAAGAAGAAATTAAGAAACTAATCAGCGAATATAAAGAAATTCGATATGAAGAAAAAGAAGAAAAGGGTATAACAATAAAAGAAACAAAATCTAATCTAACATATAAAATTAATAAATACAGAAGAGAAATTAAAGTCAAATATAATGGAGAAGAAATAGAAGGTGAATGGCATCTAATTGATACTAAAACTGTGAAAGAAAAGAAAGAAAGAAAATTTATAGATAAGTTATTGGGTGTTGTTAAAGTTGTAGGTGTTATTACCCTTGCAGGTGCTGTTGTTACTGTTACTGCTGGTGTTGGTGCTGGTATTGTTCTTGGTGCTGCTGCTATTGGTGCTATTGGTGGTGCTACTGTTGGTGCTGCTTGTGTTAGTCTTGGTGCTGCTGTTACGGGTACTAGTGTTGCTGCTTTGGGTCATGGTGCTGCTGTTGTTGCTCTCACTACTATAGGTGGTGCTACTGTTATTGGTACTATTGCTGGTGCTGTGGAGGGTATTACTTATACTCTTCCTATTGCAGAAGGTATTTGTGATGTTGTTGATGGTGTAGTTGATGCAGTCGATGATGAAATTTTTTAGTGATGATAAAAAGACAGATAACACCAAAAAATTGAAAGTTAATTAAACATTATAAATGATTTATGTTTTGAATTTGATAATAAAAAATGATAAAATACTTTCAAAACAGATAATCTCGTTTTTAATCAGTTTAAAAAAGAAAAATAATAAAAAATAAATGCATTAAGTAGTGATGAAAATATTGTTTGTTTATAGTTGTATAAGTCAAACAACAAGTAACACATTTTCTGTGTGAATTTCTTCATATTCATCACTCTCACTCACTTTTTGTTATTTTCCTTTCCATGTGAAATATTTAGCATTTTCATTAATTCAATTGAATGTAATTATTTTATGCGGTGTTATGTTATTTTCACAGACTATTCTAAATTTGTTTCATACAAATTAATTATAAAAATAAAAGGGGGTATGTTTGTTTTATCATTTTAAATACGATAGATTTATTTTTACATCAAATAAACAACAAGCATCATTCGACAAACAAATAATTTGTGAAATAACCTAATCGCAGTATTTAAATGAATAATAACTTAAAAATAAACAATGAGTGTATCAGAAGACAAACAAAAACAAACCAAATTACTTTTAATTGGAGAAACAGGAAATGGGAAAAGTTCAGTTGGTAATTTCATTTTAAAGAAGAATGTTTTTGAAGTTAGTGGTAGTCCAAATTCACAAACAAGAGAAGTTGATGTACAATCTGGAGAAGGAGATAGAAAAGATTTAATTGTTATTGACACACCAAGTCTTCAAGAATCAAAAGAATTTAATGAAAAGTTTTTGAATGATATAGTTGATATTGTTCAAGAAGAAGGAATAAATGGAATTGTTATTATTCTAAACTATAACACAAATAGAATTTCCAATAACATTAAAATAATGATTCAAATAATGTCTAAAATCTTTCCATCACATGACTTTTTGAAACATATCTGTATTGTATGGAATAAATGTTATTATTATATATCAGATAGGCAATTAACAAACCAAAAAGAAATTAAAAGAAATGAATTTCTTCCAGAATTAATGACACGTACTGAAATATTTACAGGAGCAGAAGAAACTATTGACATTCCAATGTATTATGTAGATTCACAACCAGATAAAAGATATGATAACAGAAGATCAGAAGAAGAAATAGAAAGATTAATTGAATGGGGAAGAGGAATAACTCCTATTAATATTGATACAAGTAATCAAGAAAAAACACCAGTCATAGAAGAAAAAGAAGAAACAGAATCAATGGGAAATAATGATAAGCAAATAATAACACAAGTCAAAAGGAAGAGAAGAAAAATAAGAATTGGTTTTAATGGAGAAATTAAATATGGTGATTGGAAATTAATAAAAGTTATGAGCAATGAAAAACAATCAAGCAACCCATTAAAAACAGTAGCAGTGATAGGGGCAATAATAATAACAGGAACAATAGCAATAGGAACAGCTATATATTTATTTTGGTAAAAGTTAAATAGGTTTAAACCAAATAATTTTAACTAAATTCAATTAACTATTTTTAAAACATTAAATTGATTTTATTGAAACAACAATTGAATAATTTAAATTATCAATTCCAATATAATTAAATTTTAAAAGAATATAATAATGAATAAAAATGAATAAATCAATCTTGAAATTATTGAAAATGTTGAATGAATTAAAGACAAAAATAATGAAAATAAAAGAAGAAATTAAATATGTTTTTTTTTGAAATACTAAAATATTTGATAAATCACTTCAATTGTTGTTATTCAATGAAAATTAACCATAATTTCAATGTTAAAAGATAGAATTATGACAAATTAAATAAACACATTTTCATGAAAAGAATAAAGAAAATTAATAAATAAATCAAGAAGTGGATATATTCAAAAGAAGAATGATAAATGAACAACACTCAACAAATACAATTGAATTATCTCATTTATTTATATAAAATAATGTGAGTTGTTTATTAATCTTTAAATAATACTTTTATATCTATTTTGAATATTATAATTAAAATAAATTAATTTATTGTGTTAATAGAATTATTCATTGTTATTAAATAAAA
>NW_001915435.1:0-5179 GCF_000208925.1 Entamoeba histolytica HM-1:IMSS
ATGTGTTTGTATTGAATATTCTTGAGTTAAATTATTTTATTTAATTATCAAAGTGTAAATAAACAATGTGTCATTCAATTTCTTAATATATCTGTATTTTTAATAGAATATAATGAAGAATGAAATATTATAATTAATTGATATATTCATATAAATACATAATGTAGTGACAATTATTGATTGAAAGAATTACACATTTCTATGAATTAATTGATGAATAAATCAGTATCATTTGACATTATCAATATAAATGTTCGTAAAGATAACAGATATGAATGAGAATGAATGTGATATTTGCCATTTGATAAATATAAATGAATATATTCAATGTTTAATAAACAATAACAAATTGATGTTAATTTTATAAGATAAATTAAGTTAAATAAAATAGTTTCATATGAAAAATAAAGAATATGAATAATACAACAATTAGAAGAGAAAGAAGAAATGAATAATATGTAAAACAATGAAAGTAACACTCTAATAGAAACAGATAAAATACTATTTTTACTATGATATTCATTGTTTGTTTTAATATCTTCATCATTTTATTTCTATTATATTTTATTCTTTATTAAAATCATCAAACTAAATGAAAGTACTACTATTTTATATTGAATATTTTTTTTTCATTTTTATCATTGTCATGAATCATTAAATCACTGTTAGTCAGTGTAATTATATCAATTTATTATAAACAATTTAATTTACATTATTATTGAATAAATCAACAAAAAGTGAATAAGAATGAATTAACATATAAAAACAATAAACAATGAATAAATAAAACATAGTTAGAAAATGGAGAATCAAATAAATTCATAAATGATAAAATTGAAATGAATCAAATAAACAAAATGAATAAGAGTCATTAATTGTTATTTTAATGAAACATAACGAAATAGAAGAAATGATAATGAATAAGATAAAATGAAATAATAAACAAATTAAACAGACACTAGATTAGTTAATATTAATAAAATATAATGAAAAACAAAATAAATATAATGAAAATAAAGAATAAATGATAATAATTAAAATATTTATATTTCATAAATAATATAAACAAATATAATAAAAACAATAAACAAATAAATAGACTTACAAAATAAAATAATATCAACAAATTATGTATTTGAGTTTAATACAAAAATGTTGATAATAATTAATATATTCATCAAATAATAAATTCTAATAAGACTAAATAATTATTTGTTCATGTTATTTCTATTTATTCATATTCTTGTTTTATTCATTTGAATCATTTTATGATAAAATTAGAATAAGAAACAAATTAAAATGAATAATAAATAAATGATGAATATATTCTTAAAATAATAATGATTTGAATTATGAATTGAAATTATTATTCATTTTATTTTATTATTGTTTTCATTCTTTATGATTTATTTATTAAATTTAATGTTTATTCGTTTTTGTTGATTAAATTACAAAAATGAATTTTAATTTAATATTTCATTTCATTCTATTTATTATTGAAGTTCAAAATACATCAATACATCAATATAATGAAATGAAGAATGAAATAAATGAGCCATTATGAAATAAAAAGAAAATAAAAGATAATAATAGAAAAAGAAGAGAGTATATTTAAAGAGAAAAACTTATATACATTTCATTCAATGTTTATATTTCTATTGATTATTGTAATTACTAATGCAACAGAAAGTATTAACAATAAAGAAGAAAGAAATAAAAAAGTAATACACACACAAATACAATCAAAACAACACAAAAGAATGTTTAATCTATATGATATACAATTAAAAGGAGAAAATGAAGAAGCAAAAGAAATAATAAGAAAAGAAGAGAAAGGAATAACAGGAGTAGTTGAAGAAAAGAATAATAAAGAAAAAGCAGTACAAGAAAAACAAAGTAAAGCAACAGGAAGTAAAGAAATACAAGGAATAAGTGGAGAAGGAGAAGAAAAAGTACAAGACAAACAAGAAAGTAAAGATAAAGGAACTAAAAATGAACATGAAGGTAAAGAGCAGAAAGAACAAACACAAAATGAAATACACTCAACTGGAGAGGAAACAGAAAAGAAACAGCAAGAAACAACAGAACAAAAGATAGAGAAAGGTGGTAATGATAAAAATCAAGAAGAGAGTGAGAAAGGAAAAAGTCAAGAAGGAGAAAAGAAGAAAAATTCAGGAGAAGGACAAAATGAAGATATAAACAAACAGAAAGAAAACCAAGAAAACCAAAAAGGAAAAGAAGTTGATGAAGGGCATAAGGAAGAAACTCAAAAAGATGAAAATAGTAAACAACAAAAGGAGAATATTAATGAGAAGCAAAAGAAAGAAGAAGTTAGTGATGGTACACAAAACAATGAAAATGAAAAAGAAGGAAAGACAAATGAAAAAGGAATAGAGCAATCAACTAACAAAAATCCAAATCAACCTGAAGAAAAGAAAGCCAATTCTTCAGATAATACCAATCAAGCACAAACAAAAGATACGGATGAAACGCATAAACAAGAGAGTGACGGAAAAGGAAAAGAAACAAAAGAAGAAAAGAAAACAGAAGCATCAAACAATAACAAGCAAGAGGAAGAAGAGAAACAAAAAACAAAAGATAGCAAACAAAAGGAAGAAAAAGAAGAAACAGAAAAAGTAAAAGAAAATAATACTACAAATAGTAGTAGTTCAGATAGTAAAAGAAGTGATGAAACAGATGAAGATTCTAACAAACATAATAATCCTGATGGTTCAACAAGTATGATTCTTAGTCTTGCTCTTATTATTTCAATTGGTATGTTCTAATTAATTTGTTTAATATAATCTTTATATTTTCTTTAAACATAATGAATAAGAATGAAACATAAAGAGAGACAAAATATATTTTACTTCAAATACCTTTTAATATTTATATATTAGTTAAAATATACAAGCCTTAATGCAAATAATTAGAAACTGATTATTTATTATTAAAGAATAAATTTTATGGAAATATCAACAACAGTGTATTGAGTTTAAATCATAAAATATTTTTATTGACTAATACATCATATTCTAATGAAATAAATATATTAATTATTTATCAAAATATATTACTAAGTGTATTTATAAAATGATGCAATTTAGAATGGTTTAATATTTCAATTTGATTTATTTATTATCATTCAACAATTCATTATATCATAAAAATAATATAGAACTATGAATATTAATTCATTTTATTAATATTAATATTAGTATATTCACTAACATACACAACAAACAATTTTAAAATTATAGAATGTAATTATTTAATAAAAGAATAGTCTTTTTATTAAATCTAAACTCATGAACGATAAAAGAATCAAACCACACAATACAGAAAACATCATCTCTAGAAAATAATAATGTTCTATAATTATTATTAGAAGTTACTAATAATGTCAAGCAATAAAACAAATATAAGAGTGTTAAAATATTTTGAATGACAATAAATTGGTATATGAAATGAATGTAAAACAACACAATAAGTTGTCATTAAGAAATACACATAATATCATAAACTTAAAATAAATAATGAATAATATTATACAAACAAAATATATTTGAAGTATGACAATACAAAATCAAAGAATGTGTAAAGAGATTTAACACCAATAAAACATAGAAACAAACATTATATTAGAAAAGAATGATAGTTTTGAATATAAAACAAATATAAAGAATAAAGACATAACAAATAATAAGTGGGTTAAGTGATCGTATAAGAAAGTTGAAAAGAAGTCAAAACAACAAGCAGAAATAGGGTATAAAAAATAATAAGAAATAGAAAATAAAGAAAATGAAACTAATAGAAATACAGAATAAGGATAATAAAGAATTAACAGAAAGATAATAAAATAGAAGAAGTAAAAGAATATGATAAATTACAAAACAATGATTACATTCTAATAATAAATAAAATGAAATAAATAATATAAAAAGATAACAAGAAAAATGAATAGAAAAATAATGTAATAATAATATTACATAATAAGAGATAATAACAACGAATAAGTAGATAAGTCTATAAGGATATTATATAAAAGAATTATAAATAAAAAAGGATATATACATAATAAATAATAAAATCATGAAATAATTAATTTAGTCATTAAACTAGAAAACTACACACATGTATAAATAAAATTATATGAATAAGTTAGAAGTAAATATGATAACAGAAATAAACATAATAAAATAAATAAAAAACTCATTAACAATAAGGGTAATAGTAATTAATGATATTTCTAATAGATAATATTTTTAATTATAATAAAATAATAAGAAATGGAAATAAAGAAATAAAGAGCAGAAGATAAAAATAATAAACAAACCAATAAGAAAGAAAAATAATAAAGAATGAAATGAAGGAGTAATACAAAATGAATATAATAAGAAATTAAATAAATAAAACAAGAATGAATAAATGAATAAAACAATAATTATAATTCATTAATAAAAAAATATATTTTA
The DNA here is from genome assembly GCF_000208925.1 of Entamoeba histolytica HM-1:IMSS. Classification (NCBI taxonomy): domain Eukaryota; phylum Evosea; order Mastigamoebida; family Endamoebidae; genus Entamoeba; species Entamoeba histolytica. The sequence goes on from NW_001915435.1 coordinate 4,476, forward strand.
ATTAATTTGAATAACATTATTAAATGATTATTTCTATTAGAATTCATATACCCTATTATTAATTAAAATAAATATATAATATATAATATGTTTATAAATAATTATTAATAAATCAATTATTATTACGTTATTTATTATATACCAATTAAAATAAATTCTGTATAAATATTATTTCAATTAATTCAATCCTCTATATTTTGATTTTGTTATGATTATTTTTTATTAATCCTTCATTAAAATAGTTGTTTTAGTATTTTTCTTCATTCCATTTCTTTCACACAATTCTATAAAAATATCAATTTCAATTTATATGATTAAAATTGGGCACGAAAATTAGCAAAGAAATAATGCATCTAAATAAATTACAAAAATGAAAAAAGATGCAAAATATTTTGAATCATTAGAATTTTCCATTTATTATATTTTGCTCCTAAATAAAAATAAAAAATATGATAAATACAGAAGATGTAAATATTTATATTTATATTTTATAATCATTTATATTCATTTTGTATAAAATATTAATGAAATAAATGATTTGATTATTCATATTTATTTTTATTATTCATATTCTTTTATTTATATGTTATTTATCTATCGTATTTTTATATTTATTTCTCTGTTTATATTATTTATATCATTGTATTCTTCTTATTATCTATATATTATTATATTATTCTTATTTTATGTTTTTTATGTTTATA
>NW_001915434.1:0-5207 GCF_000208925.1 Entamoeba histolytica HM-1:IMSS
TTTTTGATTATCACTAACTTTAATAACATATTTCTCCTTTAAAATGAAATTACCAAGTGAACTTTTTCCATTTCCTGTTTCACCAATTAAAAGTAATTTGGTTTGTTTTTGTAAACTCATTTATGTTTTATCAATTGCTTGTTTTTCTTTAAATATATTCAGACAATATATTCAGTTATGTTTGTTATATATTTTGATAAAAATACTTACAAGTTATTATATTTTGCGATATAAATATAATATAAGTTGTTACTTTTGTTTTATTGAAAATAATAAACTTACTTGTATTGATTTTATTTCCTTATGTAAAAATTTGTCATAAATAAAAATTAATTTTCGATAAAAAAACTTCAAATATTGTTTACGATTGTTAACAAATAAAAATGTAAAAAAATAATTTACTGACATTAATTCTTCTTTATTTAATTTTATTTTTGTTTGTTGATTAAAATAACACATTTATTTCATCACAATGTTTTCATTCTCTTAGAGTTTAACAGTCTCTGTAATTCCCTTCTTACCCCCTTTTTTCACAAAAAAATATTTCAAATGACTTTAAATTAATTTTTATTTTATGAATTGTTATAAACAGATAAAATGAATTAAATATTTAATTATGCTATTTTATCATTAAATACTATAATGTCATCTATTTTATAGTTTATTTAAACAAATGGTAATTTGTAATAATGAAAAACTAACATTTAATAATAAATGTTGTGTGTATGTATGTATTTGTTGTTTAATTCTTCTTATGACTTAATTCATCTAATGCCAACTCAAATTATTGTAAATAAATCATATATCAACATATGAACAACCTTATTTCATTTGGTTAAATTAATATTATTTATTTTAAAACAAACTGAAACAACACTTTATGGAATAAGAATAGATGAAATAGAAAAATAATTCAATTTTATCAAAACTATAAATACAATTTACCTTAACATAAAATAGAAATTTAATTTTCTTCTTTGAGTAAAAACTATTTATTAGATATAATTCAGTTTCTAGTTGTTCACTTGTTCTAATTCATTGAAAATAAACTATTTAATGATAGAATTAAATGAAGTAACATTCATGATAATAAATAATGCAATAAAATATATTGTTTAGTATTTAACTATTCTTGTAAAATTAAATAAAATAAAATGAAGGGAGAATAAACTACAAATAACAAAGAATAATAAATGAAATGAATGATATATAGAAATAAATAAAAGAATGACTGTAATTTCAATCAATTAACAATAAAAAACACATAATTCACAAAATGATTTTCATCATAACAACAAATGGTTATTTAATTTCTTCAACACATGATAATTGAAACTTAACAATAGTTTATTTCTACACTAAATATTCTTTCAAATGAATAAAAGAAATAATTAAAAGAAATAATTAAATGTTAATAGAATTAAAGAGGAAAAGAAGAACATAAAGAATTGCAGTGATGAGAAACAAGATAGGATTGAAGCTCAGGATAAGAACCATAGTTTGCAAAGAAAAATTTGGAAAGACTTTCATGAGCTAGATGAACGTTTGTAGCAAAAGAAGGAGAGTCAGGATTAAGAGAAAAAGAATGAGAAGAAAGCAATGAAGTAAATAAAAGACGTTTTGAAGTATAGAAATAAGACCAATGTTGAAGAGCAACAAAATCAATGGTATTAACACAAGAGGAAAGATTATCAATCCAAGGTTCAAGAATAGCAATTCTAGAAGATGATAAAGTGAGAAGGTCAGAAATTTTAAGAGTTCGAGGGAGTTTCATATCAGTTTGAATAAAAAGACGTTGAGATAAAATAGAGAAAGAAAGAGGAGAAAATTTCGAAGCAATATGTTTAGCAATCAATTGTTTTTCAATAGTATTAATTACCCATAAAATATCAGAGTTATAAGATAAACGTCTTTCTTTAAAAGCAAAGAAATGATTAATATTAATTATAGGACATTCACATTTACTAATAAATAAATTATTTCCTATAAGATAATTAGAAGATAATAAAATAGTAGCAGGTGTTGTTAAATAAAAAGGAGGACGTTCATAAAATTCCCAACAATTTTGATTATAAAAATAATTTTGAGGAATAGTGATAATATAACCATTAAGTTTATTTGAAAAAGGAATAATTTGATAAAGTGAAGATTTTTTAAATATAATACAACTAAAAGGTTTTGTTGGTAAATATTTTGAAAACATGTCATTCATTCGTATTTTCATTAAATCATTAATTATATTTTCATTATTTCTTTTTAAATTGACTATACAATAATCATTTGTTGAATATATAAATTCTTGTATTATTTCTTTTTGATTATATTCTTTTCTTTCTTTATTAATACTACTTGAAATATGAATTATCATTTTATTAATTATTTCTTTTTTATTAATCATTTCAATGATATTATATATATCTTTATTATCTTCTTCTCTTTCTTGTTTTTTTACCATTTTTCTTTTAAACTCATTAAACATTTTTTCATCTTTAATTTCAACTATATAATTAACTCCTTGATTGTCATATTTTATTATCTCAAATTCTTTTACTCCTATTCTTTCTATTATTTCCATCGTTATTTCATTTTCTTCATATATAAGATAGATGACATTCTTGTCTATAGGAATTTTATTAATCGTATAATGTGGAATAATACTCATTTTATTCACTTGTTTAATTATTTGATTCATCCATATTTCATTTTCTTCCATGTTTATGTCTTTTAAGTTCTTTTTTTTTTCTTTTTTCTTTTCTTTTTTAAATGATTTTTCTCTTCTCCCGTAATAATCTCAATTAATGGAATAATAAATAAAGAAAGTAATAGATTGAACAAAGAATTAAAAATTGACATTGATGTCATCAAAGAAGTTAAAAATTATGTAATACAAAACATGATGGATGTCATGGAATTTTGCGGAGACAACAACCAAACATACTCCTTAGAGTTGCTTAAAGATGACAAATTGACAGGGTTATTCTCCCTTGATACAGGAACAATAGAAGTTAGTTCTATGAACACTTAATTAATTGCTTATTATTAATTGATTTCTTCTTCAATTGAATATTTCATGTGTTTTTGTTTGTTTTTATTTTATTATTCTTTTATTCTTATTAAACTTTATTCTATTCTTCTTTCTCTTTTATTATTTCTTCATAACAACAAATTATATACATTCAAAAATATTCATTGATGTTGAAATGTCTGAATAATCATAAAACATTCATTCTAAATGATTTGACTTCTATTGGTATTGTATTTCTTTATTTCTATAAGACAGTTTATATTTACATCATTTGATTTCTTTTCTTTTAAACATGTTGAATAACTAACTCAATCTGAATTTATTTATTCGTGATTTATTTCATTTCATTTATCTAATCATTGAATATGAAAAGAAACAAATAAACAAAAAGATAGAAGTGACATTAAGAAATAAAAAGAAATGATAAATAAATGAATAGAATGAAAATTAATAAATGATAGAAAGAAAGAAATAAAAAAATAAATTAAAAAGAAAAATAAGAACTTAATAATAAATATGAGATGTAATAAAATAAAAAGAAAAAATAAGAAGAAAAACTTAAAAATAACAAAAATGGGAATAACACAATCAATATTAAATAACAAATCAAATGACAAAACAAAAGAAACAATTAAACAACTAGAAGAATGGACAGAAAGAAGAATAAATAATATACTGTTTGATTCAGATAATGATAATTGGAATAAAAATAAATCAGTATTTAAACAAAGAATAATGAATAAAGAACATATAATAATTATTATTGAAGATAAAGAAGGAAATAAATTTGGAGGATATGTTAATTCTAAAATTGATAAAGTTGATGATTTTATAAATGATTCACAGTCATTTGTATTTTCATTAGAATCAAAAGGAAGAATGGAAGGAATGATGAAATTTGATATTAAACAACCACAATATGCATTTTGGTTATGGAATCAATCACATGATTTTTTGTTTGCATTTGGAGGTGGAAGTGATATTCTTGTTGGTAAAGAAAATTATAAAATATCATGGTGTGATCAACTTTCATTTGATTATAAAGGAATTGAAAATGCACTTTATGGAAAACAATATCCAAATCATTTCACACCAAAACGAATCATAGTAATTGAAATGAAATGATTCAATCTTGATTTAATTGAAAATGAACTAAAAAAGAATAAAAACAAATCAATGAAGAATATGAACATTTCATTCATTGGCAGATGAATGAAATGGTGAAATAAAAATGGAAATAATTCAATGTTGATTTATTTTATTTCATTTAATGAAATTTTCACACACAGAATGATGGTGTTTTTAATAAATAATAAAAGAAATAAGAATGAAAGAGAAATAAGATAAAATAAATAAACAATTTATTTGTATTATTTCATTGAATTAATTCATTATGAATCAAATGAATAAGATAATAGAAATAAGAATAATAAACAAATAAAGAAATGATAAAATACAACATATTTATGTTATTATTTCTTATTCTTTCTTATTTTCTATTTTCTATTTAATAAATAATAAGCAAAACATAATAAGAAAGATAAATAAGAATAACACAACACAAAATAAAGAATAATAAGAATAATAAAATATACAACAAACATGAATAAACAAGAAATGACAAATGATAAAAGATGAACTAAATAAAATAACAACAAGAATAAAGAAAATAGAAAGAAATAGAAACAGAAATAGGCAACGAAATACAAATAATATAAAAAGAATATAAAGATATAAAAGAATAAAAAGAAAGTAAGAAGTAGAAGATGATGAAGAAAGAATAAAAGTAGAAATGTGAGAAGATAAAAATAAAGAATATAAAGAGTAATAAAACAAAAGAAATGATAAAAGAAGAAAAGAAAGAGAAAATAAAAAGTGTAATTTTATTTCAACAAATAAAAATATGAAATAAAAGTGTCTAATTTAATGATGTAAAATGATTAATATTGTTTTATTGATGAAAAATATTTTACTATTTTTATGTTTATTATTTATATGTATAATTTAAACATGATGTTTATTATATAATCAATCATATGTGTTATGTTATTATAACATATAATAAGTGATAAAATATAAATGAAAATGATATGAATATATATGATATAGAATATAAAACAAAAGAATAATAAGAATAAATGATAAATAAAAGGAAAAATGATAATAAATGATATAATAATAA
>NW_001915433.1:0-1117 GCF_000208925.1 Entamoeba histolytica HM-1:IMSS
GTTTATTTATTTTTTTTTTTAGTTTTTTTATTTTTCATTTTATTAAATAACAAAAATAATCTTGCATTTATATTAAAAAATCATTCATTAGATTAAAATAATAAATCTAATGAATGATTTTTTAATTATATATTTATCTTTTTATTGTTTTAAGAAGTTTTTTTTATTAAAATTATTTTTTGTTTATTTATTACTCTTTTTATTATTTGAGTATTGTATTGATGTATTTTATTATACTTTTACACTTTCAAACATTCAAACATTACAATTAACATATGTTATTTTTTCAGTTGTACTGTTCTCAGTATTGTTCTTATGTTTATTTCATTTTCTATTTCTTTCATTTTGATTGTTAATTTATGAACCACCAATATCACTAACGACAACTGGATTGTTTTTTATTATTTCATATTTATATTCATTAATTTTCTCTTAAAATTTTTGTATTATTCAATTCATTCAAATTGGATTTTGATGTATTTTCATTTTAAACATGAGGTATATTGATATGTGTTTCTTTTAATTATTAATTTGAAGATGTATTATTTCATAACATTTCCATTATTATTTCATGGTTATAAATAAATGTAATTGAACGAATTATTGATATTATGCAATGATATTAATATTGCAAAATGATATTTTCTATTTTTTAACATTTTCTTATTATGAAATGACTCATATTTAATAGAATGAAATATATAAAGAATTAAAAAAAACAAATAAAGGTGTATGAATATTTAAGAGTTGAATAATTAGAAATGAAATAATATTGATTGAAATGAAATGATTATTTTCTTGATAGAGCTATTCTTGATAAAATAACTTGTTATATTGATGAAAATATTTAATACAACATATTCATAAGAAAAACATTGAAATTAAAAAGATTTGAAATAAAATAATGTAAAATTTAATTAGTTGGAGAATATAATAAAAAGAAATAATGGAAATATAAATTATTTAACACTCAAATGATTTATGTATTGAATAAAGTAAAAATCAAATAATAAAATAGATGAAATTGAATAGAGTGTATAAGAATAAATTAATAAAGAGAATGAAGTATGTATAAAATGATAATTAATGAATCAACAATTGAATATACAGAATAATA
>NW_001915433.1:1217-5229 GCF_000208925.1 Entamoeba histolytica HM-1:IMSS
ATGTTAGAAAAAGTGAAATTTAGAAAAGACAAAATATATATGAACATCATTTACATAGTTTATAACTTCAGCAATATTCAAATACAATATGTTTTGATTATCATTTAATTCATCAAAAGATAAATATCTTATCATCTTAATTTATTATCAAATCTTCGTTGAACATTATGTATTTATTTCTTATATTTCAATTATTAGAAATTCCATTTTTACAACAATTAAAGAAGATATATTATAGAACTTAATTTTAATCAATGCACAATTTTATTAAAAAATGAGAGTAAGATAGAACAAATATTAACAAATAAAGAATATATTAATATTGAAAATATAGTATATCGAATGAAATTTGTATTTTATACTAAATGTAGAATAAAATTCAAATGATTATGAAGACAGATAATAAAATGAATAATGAACAGAGGAATCAATGACATAAATTAAAAAGAATAAAAATAAATAAATAAATGTAGAACATAATTATGAAATAACAATAAATTAATAATGTCAGAAATATAGAAATGGGAAATTTAAATAGTCTATAAAATAACAATAAATAGAAATGTTTTTGATTAATAAAACTGAATAAAACATTTGTTAATAAACAGAAAATAACGATAACGATAATAAATGAATGTATAAAGTATTTCAAATAACAAAATTTGAATAACAGATGATTTTTCTCATTATATGAAATTGTATTGTTTAATTAATAATAGTTGATAAAATAGTTTTGATTATTCTAACATTAAATGAGACTTCAATTAAATTTAAAATAATAAATTAATTGTATTTATAAATAACAGAATAAGATGGTTTTATAATAACATTTAGAAAATATGAAAATATAACTAATTCAATAATTTTCAAGAATAGGTGAATTTCATACTAAATAAGATGTTAAATAATAAAATTTGCAATCAATAATTAAACATGAAAGTATTTGTATAACAATATGTAAGATGAATGAGTTGGATATTTAAATGAATCAAACAGAAAAATCAACATAATTAGAAAATGAATAAATAATAAAATAATATTTTTATATAAACCATATTACAAGAAAGGTTAATATTAATATTTTTCAAAAGAAAAGATAAACTATTAGAATCTAATAAAAATGTTCCAAAGTTATTTTAAATGATAATAAATAAAAATAATTTAATATGAATTAACTTGTATTTTATTAATAGAAGAAATTTGTTTCAATCAAAAGAATATCATACATGAAATATGAATGAATTTTAATTATATGTTATTTATGAATAATAAAATAAGAACATTTTAATAATAATAAAACACAAATAAAATATTATAAATCTGAATAATAATATGATGATGAATAGAATAATAATAGAAGAAGAATGAATAGAAGAAAATATACATATTAAGTAGTGATAACCCATTCAATAATAACAAGAAATTTATATGTAAATTCATAAATAAAATATTATTTAAAATTAAATAGAAAGAATATAAATTCATATTAATATTTCAGAAGAGGTATAATTAAAATAACAAATGAATTAAGTAGTATTTATTGTTGATAGATAGGAAATATTAGAGTCAATATATAGTTATCAGAAATGGTGATGAATTAATAAGTTCATAATGATATATAAAAAGAATAAATAGGAGATAGAAGAATAAATTTAATTGAACAAAGTTTAATAATTTTCAAATAATTTAAAATAAATAAGATAATAAAATGGGATATAATGATTTTATTTCAAAGATAAAATGATGTTTTGATTCTAATAAGAGTTATATTTCATAACTATACAACATTCAAGTTATTAATAATTCAAGAAAAAGATTTATTAACTAAAAAGAAATAAACATAAACATATCATCGAGTTTTTTAAATTAAGAGTAAATAAAACAAAGGAAATATCATCAATTTCAATAATATAAAAACTAATGTATAAGAAAAAGAGTTTTAATAAATAACATAATAAGTATTGTTTATTTATTGGATATCAATAAAAGTGATGAAATTACAAAAAAAAAACACAGAAATAATAGTGAGAAATTAAAATTGTACAAAAATAAAATCAAAACAAAATTAAACGAAGTAATAAAACTTAGCAACATCCTCCTTTATTTTCTTTTGGAGATGGTTCAATTGGAACTACATCAGGTTTTTCAGCTGGTTTATCATTTGAACTTTCTTCAACAGCAGATGCATTTTGTTTAAAAATTTCAACTAGAAGTGATTTAAAGGCTGTTTCTACATTAGTACCATCTAAAGCAGATGTTTCAAAGAAAAAGAGATTTTGTTTTTGACAAAACTCTTTGGCAGTTGCTTCTTCAACTTCTCTTGTTTGAGCAAGATCTGCTTTATTCCCAATAATCATTATAACAATCTTTGGATCAGCATTATCTTTTAATTCACTTAACCATCGTTCAATAGATTTAAATGTATTTTCTTTTGTAATGTCATAAACAACTAATGCTCCGACTGCTCCTCTATAATATGCATTTGTAATGGCTCGATATCTTTCTTGTCCTGCAGTATCCCAAATTTGTGCTCTAATGACTTTCCCTTCATGTTGAATTGAGCGTGTGGCAAATTCAACTCCAATAGTCGATCGTTTTTCTGCATCAAATTCATTTCGTGTAAATCTTAACAGTAAGTTAGACTTTCCAACTCCACTCTCTCCTATTAAAACAACTACATGTATAAGTTATTCATTTTACTATAAACTAATTCTTTATTAACTACAAACTCTTATAAAGGAAATCATAATCTTCTTGGGTCATTTTCTTTATTTTTTAGATTTTCTTTTCATCTTTTCTTTTTTCTTATTTTTGTCTTTCTATTTTTGTCTTTCTTTGTGAATCTCTTTTCTTTCTTTTTTAGTTTCTAATTTGTTATAAATAACGATTATATTCTTATTTTATTCTCGTCTTGTAGTTCGTGTTCTGTTTATTCTTTTAAATTATAAACACAACCATTTGTCTATATTTCATTGTGAATATTTGTAGTCGTTTTAAAGTGGGTATTGCTATAGATATTATTGAATCCTTTGTTTATAATTTTACTTCATTTTATTATATCACTTATACTTTTCTTCATTTTTAATTAAAATTATTACAATAAATTATTTTGATAGTACATTGTGTTTATTCATTATTCTTATTCAAATACTATTGTTCAATATATCCATTTTATGTTTATTTATACTTATTCTACCTATTCTTAATTGAATTATATCAACAATTATTGTAATATCTCATTTCCTTATTAAATAAGTCTCTTCTTATTTTAATTAAATACGGCAACGAAAAAAAGCAAATAATTGAAAAAGAAGAGAATGAATGATATAAAAGAATAAAAAGAAAGTAAAAAGTAGATGAAGATGAAGAAAGAATAAAAGTAGAAAGGAGAGAATATAAAAAGAAAGAAGATAAAGTGTAATAAAACAAAAGAGATGATAAAAGAAGAAAAGAATGAAAAAAATAAAGGATGCAATTTTTATTGAAACAAATAAAAAAAGCGCAAAATTTAATGATGCAAAATATTTTGAAATAAAAATAAATCATCATTTGATATTATTATTATTATATTTGATAATAAATTATATTATATATTAAATACATCATATTTCTTTATTATTTATCTTTCTTTTCTTTTTATTATTTCATATATTACATTATTATTCATTCATTTATTATTTATATTTCATTTATTAAATAAAATGAAAATGAAATTGTAAAATATCAATCAATTAAATATTCATGAATAATAATTTATTAATATTTAATAATTAAAATAATAAATAATAATGTAACAATAATGATATATTCAATATATTCTTTATTTGATTTGTTCAATATTAGATTATTCTATTTCATTATCATTTCATTGTCATTTCATTATTTTATTTCATTTATTATTTCATATTCATTTATTATTTTTTAAAATCAAATAAACAATAATATTGATATTCATTCATCATATTCATTTAATATAATAAATATACACAACATTTCAGAATAAATAATGAAT
>NW_001915432.1:0-5236 GCF_000208925.1 Entamoeba histolytica HM-1:IMSS
TAAATTGAAAATAAAACAAATCACCTCGTGGAATGAAAGATATAGAAATTATGATAATGTCATAATAACATTAAATGAATTAAATTTAAGTATAATGAAAATAAGTAACTGGAAGGCACCATGAATAGACATTATATATTTGTATTATTTGAAAAGGATGTCATTATCAAGAGAAATCATTCTCAATATCTTTAATGAATGGTTGAACTTCCCTGAAAACATCAAATTAGACATGGTAAGTGGAAGAACTTTATTAATCCACAAAGTGATAGGAACGACGTCACTAATTATCGTCCTATCAGTTGTACAAATGTAATTATGAAAGTATTTACCTCAATATTAAAAGAAAAGATTCACAGAAGACTTAACATGAATAATGAATCATTTAAAATTAGTAGTAATCAACTGAGATGTAAATTACAGTCTTTAGCTGCTAAAGAAGGAATAATAAATAGTTATATGATGAAGCAGCAGAAAGAAGAGAAATAAATAAAATATGTGGAGTCATATTATGACATTAAGAAAGCATATGACACAGTAAACCACGAATAGGTAATTGAATCATTAAAATATTTTAATGTAGAGGGTGTCATCATTAACATTATTGAAAGTATGATGACTAGATTGAAGATATTCATCGGTTATAAATTTAATGAATATCTAGGTAGTATTAAATTAAATAAATGAATTTTACAAGGTGATTCATTATCAAATCTACTCTTCATCATTCAGATGAATGTAATTTCTCAATTCATCGAAGAGAAATTCCCAAAATCAAATCATACATTATATATGGATGATTTGAGAATAATGACACAAAGTAGTGAAGAAATGGGAATAATCCAAAATGAAATTATTGACCGACCAATACATCAAAAAATGGAAATGTCATCAAACAAATGAAATTTTAGAAGATGGTTCGATTCAAAATGAGTAGATAAAACTACTACAATGAAAACATGGAAGTCAATCAATATTAAAAAGAATGCATTTCTCCAATTAACTAAAATGCAAGATGGAACAATATTTTGTTTGTATAGAAAATCAAAAATAATGAAAAATGAAAGATTGAAATACTGCACACTTTGTAAAGACAAGATAGCTACAGTACAACATATTCTACTATCTTGTATTTATCATAAAAAATCACAAATAGAAAAACATGATCATATTGGCATAATAATATTGATTAATAAGAAAATATACATGAAATAATCAATATAAAAACCTCCATATGAAACAATGTTCAAATATAAAGACATCAAAATGATATTGAACATACAAATAATACTTAAAAGTGAATGACAATATCACAAAATATCAGATATATGTGATAGATAAAAAGAATAAAACTGGTCTAATATTTGATATGACTAATGTGGCTGATCACAATATTAATTGTTGTCATTTGAAGAAAAGAAATAAGTATAAAGAATTAAAGAATATTCTAATGAAAATAGAAAAATTAAAAGATGTCAGAATAAATCCAGTAGTAATCTCAATAAATGGAATAATGAATAAAGAAAGTAATAGGTTAATTAAATAATTAAAAATTGAGATTGACATTGAGAAAGAAATTAAAAACCTTGTCATAAAAAACATGATGGATGTCATTGAATATTGCTTCAATCACAACCAAACATACTCCATAGAGATGCTAGAAGAAGACTTATTAACAGGATTAGTCTCCCCTGAGCCAAGAAGAATAGAAGCTATTTCTATTAATACTTAATTAATTGCTTATTATTTTCTTCATTGTCTTTTTGTTTGTTTTTTATTTTCTTCTTTAATTTATTCATTTATCTTTTTCTTTTTGATTGAATATATTTCTTGAAGATTATTATACATTCTTTTTCTTTTATTTTCTTACTTTTTGAGTATTTCTTCATACTCTCATTTATTCTATTCACTTCTTATTCTTTTTATTCTTTCTTGTATATCATTTATTGTTATTTATATTTGTTATTTGTATAATTATTATTATTATTATTATTATTATTATATTTATCTTGTTTTTTATTTGTTTTTCTTTGTATTTCTCTTCAAAAAAAAAAAGATGCATTACAGGAGACACCACAAAAAATATAGAAAAACAAATAACAAAAGAAGAAGAAATTCATATCAATCAAGAAATATAAATGATAGAAGAATAAGTGAAAATAGGTATTATCTGTATGGACAGAGATACATGAATAATCACACTAATCATTACAATAATAATTATCACCATAACTATCACAACATAGTTGATACAAATCGTTTCACTCATCACTTCATTCATAATCATCGTCATAAACACTTTAATAATAATAACAACTTCAATAGAAATAAACAATATCAATATAAGAAAAACAAATACCATAATAACACTCAAAGAAGGTACAAACAATATCAAAATAAGAAACAAAATAGAAATAAAAGAAAAGAAATGATTGAAATACAAAACCAAGAATATTGGAAAAGAATCATTGAAGAAGAAATTAAAATACTTACACCACAAGAAGTAGAAGAAATTAAAAATACCAAGATTAAAGAATATACATCATCAACAATATGGAGAAAATGGTATTTTCTTGCACGAGAAAAAACAAAAACAAATAGAAAAAGAAGAAGAAACTATTAATATGACTATGGAAGAAGCCAATAATCAGTACACCCAATTGAGATTAATGATAATAGAATATCCAATAACTATGTAATGAGTATTGAAAGTGAAGAAGACGATGATAAAGATTCTACGAGAGTAGAAGTTAGGCTTGCTGAGGAGAAGAAGAGGCTGGTAGAAGAGGAGAAGAGGCTTGCTGAGGAGAAGAAGATCACTAAAGGAGAGAAGAAGAGGCTGGTAGAAAAGGAAGAAGAAACCAGTAAAAAGGAAAAAAGAGTAGAAGAAATAGAGGAAAAAGTGGAGGAGGATATGAAAGAGAAAGAAGAAATGAAAAAGGAAATACAAATAAAAGACCAACCCATTAAAAAACTAACAAAAGATATTATGGCATTAAAGAAGAAGCATGAGAATGAGATGAGCACAAAAAACAACGAGTGCGATAAAAAAATATTCAAATTCCATGCTGAATCTGAGAGGAAAATGTTTGAAGTAAATAATTTAACACAACAATTACTCTTCCTGAAAGATAAATTATCTAAATTAGAAAATGAAAATACAAAGGAAGAAAAGAAGAAAGATGATGTAACTTACAATATAACAGACTCATCTGAAACACAAATAGTAAATGACCTCTCCCCCAATGTGGTAGTAGCTGATGAGATATCATCAAGTGAAGATGATCTTCCAAAAAAGAAAGTTAACGCAGAAATCCATTGAAGAAATGGATATTCAGCATAAGAAGATCATCACATTAGAATTAGATAATCAAAAAAACGGGGGAAGCAAACAGATAGAAAAGAAGAAATTTTAACATTTTATAAATGTTTTGCTCTAAAATTATTTGAAAGAAAATTAAGAGGTCAACTAAAAGAAGAAATAATAGAAAGGTTAATAGATGAATTTGAAATTAAAATAAATGATATTAATGAATATAAAGAAATAATAAAGAAGATATTTAAAATAAAGAATGAAATTAAAAGATAAATCAATAGAATAATGGAGGAAGAAATAATAAAACACCAATGGAAAGATAAAGAATTAAAAGAAATAATATCAAAAATGAACAAGAAAGAAGAAATAGAAGAAGAGGAGGTAATGAAAATATTTAAAGAAGAAGAAATGAAAGAACAAGAAGATGTACAATTTATTAACTACTATTACAATAAGAAGAAAATACATCAAATAATTAATATTATTAATAAAAATGAAATAATATTAAATACATTAGATGATTATTACCATTATATTAAATCTGTAGCTTCCACTATTAACATCATTAATAAAAATAAGCAAGAAAGAAGTGGAAAGAAAAGTATAGAAAGAATATTACAATCAAAAATATGTAGATTGAGAGATTTACTTAATAATAAACAATATATGAAATTAAAAAGAATATTACATATTAAGAAATATGATATATACCATATTAAAATAAAAACAAATGAACAAATAAACTATTATAAATACATCAGAAAGATGAAAAGAATAGAAATAGAAGCAAGAAAGAATAATTGGAAAAGAATAAGATGGAATTATAAAATGATGAAATATGGGAAAAGGCAACACCTAAATAAATCTAAAGAAGATGAATATCCAGATAATATCTCCATTATTAATTTCTGGAAAGGAATCTATGAAACTAATACTAATATAGATTTTATCTGAATATTAATTTATATGAAATATTAATTGAAAATAGAATTAATAATAGAATATGTATAATCACTCCCAATGAACTAGATTGTGATATTAAATTTACTGCTAACTGGAAGGCACCGGGAGTTGATAAAATACAATGATTTTGGATTAAATATTTAGAACAACCAAAGAAGTATTTATTAAAATTATTTAATGAATGGTTAAACAATCCTAACGAAATACCTCTTCATTTTATTCAAGGAAGGACAATATTAATATATAATAAATGAGATAAATTAGACACACAGAATTACAAACAATAACTTGCTTAAATTGTCTGTTAAAAGTATACACATCAATATTAAAAATGAAAATAGAAAGCCAGTTGATGCTAAATCCAATTGAAAAACAATTATCATTAAATCAAATTGGATGTAAGAAATATACATATCATCAAAAGAAGGATTATTATACAACACTATAATCCAACAATTATTATTAAAGGCTAAATGGAAGTGGGTAGAAACATATTATGACATATCCAAAGCATATGATAGTATTAATCATCAATGGATTAAACAATGCTTAATTTATTTTAATATCCCACTTGTAGTAATTAATAGTATATTATATATATTAAATAATACACAACTTAATTTGTATTATAATCAAGAAAGTGTGGGTATAATTAATGTAGAAAGATGAATAATACAAGGTGACAGTTTATCTCCACTTTTATTTGTATTATCTATTGACATACTATCTAAACAATTAGATAAACAAATAAGCAAATTAAATATTAAAATGAATGGAGAAGAAAAACAAATACAGTTAAACCACATATTATATATTGATGATTTAAAGATAATGACTAATAGCCTCGATGAAATGGAAAAAGCCTACAAATTAACTAAAGAAATATTTAATGCAATAGGATTAAAAATTAATGTAGAAAAGATGGAGATAATGACTAATATTAATAGTCAAATAAAT
>NW_001915431.1:0-5238 GCF_000208925.1 Entamoeba histolytica HM-1:IMSS
AATTATCAAATTTAAACATACAATTAATTATGTATTAATAGATTTGGTTTCTGTTATTTCTGACTCAGGGAGATGAATTTCATCGATTTGGCATTTTATAGAGCATCTATATAGTATGTTTGATTGTGGTAGAGCCACTATCTAATAACATTTAGCATGGTTTTAATAACATGGTTTTTAACTTATTTAAAAATGTCAATTTCAATTTTTATTTTTTCATTTATTCTAATGTTTTCAGTATGTACTAAACTGTTTATTGAAATTATTATTTCAATTATTTGAAATCTCTTAATTTCTCAATTTTCATCAGCTTATTCTTTAATTCCTTGTACATATTCCTTTTTCCAACACTCTCAATTGATATTGTGATATAAATCATTAGTCATATCATTTATTAATCCGCTTTTATTTAGTACATATTCATTGTCTTTTCTTTTACTACTTTTATATTGTGTTAATGAATATTTCTAATTATTTATTTTCATTAAATTGAAATTTATGTCATTTATTGTTATTATGACATTATCATAATTTCTGTACTTCTTATTCAACATAGTATTTTGTTTTATTTTCAATTTATCTTTATTTGTCATCAATTTGGTTTTTTATACAATTTCATTTATTCTATTGTAACATTGTTATTTTGGTATATTTCATTTTATCTTTCTTCAATTCTTTTTATTAGATTCATTCATCATTTTATTTCCATTATTTCTGATGTTTTCTTATTCATTTTATTTCATTAATCATCATATATTTTAGGTATTTTATTCGTTCTAGTACTTTATTTTTAATATTTTCTTCTTTTTGTTCTTTTAATTTCTTGTTGTATTTGATTCTGTGCATTTTTCTTCATTTAATTAGATCTTCTAGTCTATTGATTTTATTTATATTTCTTTTATTTCATCAAATTTATCTCCTATTATTTTATTTTGGAGATAGAGGTGCATATAAATTGAAATCATCTTCATATCATCTTGCAGATCCTGCATTCTGCTTCTTGATATTATCCAATCTATTATTAATTTCCATTATTAATCGGTCAGCTTCTTTTCTTTGAAAGTAGTAATTAATGTTTGTACATTTTTCTATTTTCATTTCTTTTATTTTATTGATGAGAGTGTTAAGATATTCTTCATCAATTTCTGTAGAGTTATTCTTTAATATGATGTTTTTTATTATTGAATTACACTCTACTCTTCTTTCTATTATATCATTTACTTTCACTTTAATGTATTGTTTAATACTTTCTTTTATTTTATGTGATATTTTAATATATTTAATATATTCATTTTCATTATTGACATTGATATTTATTACTTTTATTATATTTTTTATTTCTTCTTTTCTTCTTTTCTTCTTTTCTTAATTTCTTATTTAACAAATTAATTCAAAACAATACATCACTTCAATTAAATTTCTATTTCTTTTGTTGTGTTTCTTCTTGTATTTTCTTTATACTTTCTTGTTTTTTGACAATCAATGCTTTGCTTTTCTCTTCGATTTCCACTACTGTCTTTTTCATAGGAGTATTTTCGTTCATCTCCATCGTTCCTGATGATGTTTTCCTCAGTACTGGTTGTGTATTTATCACAAGTGTCATCGTTTTCTTCTTCTCTAGTTCCTTCTGTGAGATAAAATTTTCAATATCATCTTGTTGTTTTGATATTATTTGTTTTTGTGCTTCATTTTCTTTTTGTGTGTTGTCTAATTCTTCTCTTGTTATTTCTGCAATTTATTGGTTTTTAATTGCAATTTCTTGATATTCAGAGATTTGTTTTTCTTTATCTCTTATTTCTTTCTTTAATTCTTTAGTATTTTCCTCTATCATTTCAATTTTCTTCTCTAGTGTGTTTGCATTTTGTTCTAGCGTTTTGTATCTCTTTTTTAGCTTTTCAATTTCTTCTTTCATTTCTTCATTTTCTTTTTCCATCTTCTTTTTATTAGCTTGGATACAAGGATTTTTTCTTCTTTATTATTTACTTCTGTGATTTTCTTTCCTTCTATCTCATTTATTTTTCCTTGTAGTTTTAAGTTTTCTTCTTCTAATTTTTCATTTTCTTTCTTCATTTCTTCATAATTCGTTTGAATCTTTTTAATTTGTGTTTTCATTTCTGGAATTTCTTCTTCAAATTCTTTCCTAACTATTTCTTTTGCTTTTCTCATCATTTCTTCTGAAATCGCTTGTTCTTCTTCCATTCTTTTCATACTGAATTCTTTAACTTTTTCTTTTAATTCAGTAATTTGATTTTTCAGAGCAAGTATTTCTTCTTTTTCTTTTTCTTCTTCTATCTTTTCTTCTTTATTTTTTTGTTTCTTCTTGTATTTTCTTTATACTTTCTGTTTCATTTATTATTCTTGCAATTTCACATCTATCATTCATTTCTTTAATTGGGTTTTTGTTTTTAATTTCTGCTTCTATAGCCTTAATGTCTTTTTCTTCCCAATCTTTTGTTTTTTCTTTAAACTCTTCTTTCGTCTTTTCAATTACCTTTTTCTTTTTAATTGAATATACTTCTTGAAGATATCATACCATCTTTTCCTCTTACCTTCATATTTTTTAAGTATTTCTTCGTATTCTCCTTCTTTCAATTCATTTGTTATTCTTTTTATTCTTTCTTGTATCTCATTTATTGTTAGCCATTTGTATTTGTTATTTGTATAATCTTTATTATTATTGTATTTACCTTGTTTTTTATTTGTTTTTCTTTGTGTCTTTCGTCTTCTAAACCCTTTTTCCTTGGTGTATCGTTTACCTTTATTATTATAATTGTTATGCCATTTATTGCTATTGACATTTCTTTTTTTATTGTATGACATTGGATTTCTATGTCTTGTTTGCTTTTCTTTACAAGACTCTAAGGTTTTACACAATAGCCATGGCATTAAAATTTGTTGTATTTCCTGCATTGGAAAAGGATCTATAATAAATTAATCATATTAATGAAAAATTTTTATTCATAAAATCAATCTTATTATATAGATAAATATCATTACAAACAATATATTTTGTTCAATGTTATAATTAATCTTATTGTTATAAATTAATAGTATCAATAATTGAAATTATTTCAGTTAATATAATAAAATATAAATATATCTTACAATTAATAATATTAAATAAGAATTACCATTTTGATTCTTATTCATCATCAATATATTGAACTAAAACATTATTCAATTATTATTTCTATTAAATAGTTTCAATTAACCATATTAATTATTTTTGATTATCTAAAAAATAATAATTCCAATTAATCCTAGAATTTTATAACTATTTTAAATTTCATTCAATATAATTATATCTATATTTTTATATTAATATCTTACTTATTATTTTTACTTTTTATTAAACAACAAATTCATAGATATAAATCATAATTTAATTTTAGATAATGGATTAATAATTTCATAACCAACATTAATAAAAGTACTTCTTCTAAATTACTTAACGATAATTATATAATAAAAATAAATAATATAATCAAATGAACTAAACTATTTAAATTTAACTTCAACAATAAATATATTAATATTGGTAATAATTATAATTTATAATTATGCAAATTGAATAAATATAATATTTTAGCATAAAATTAAAAATATAATCTATCATTTATTATTTCGTATAAAGTTAAATATATGAATAAAAAGAGTATTTTGATGAGTCTGAAAATCAATAAAAATAAATGAAATTTATCAAAAATCAAATGAAATAAATAATATTCAAAATAACATAAACAATAAACATTTAATATTATAAAACATTAATATCAATATTAAAATGAAAAATAATAAAGTATGAAATGAATTTCATTAATATTTCTAAAGTATTTAATTATTTAATTATTATTCATTAATCTAATATTATACATTTAATATATTTTTAATATCTTTATTATACAATTAATATTGTTAATAAACTTATTACTGTCTTACTATTTTCAATTAATGAATGATTTTATTAATACATTTAAATAAAATTAAATGTATTACAATTATATCATATTCATATATATTCTATTCATTATTGAATATTATCATTTGATGATTCATTAAGTTAACATAACAATTTGAATATTCATTATTGTTATAAAAGAAAATTTAACAAATGAGTATTAATGAATTTAACAAATTATTTTAATTAAAATACTTTTATTTTATTATTCTTTATTATATTTTTTATTATTTTATTTATTAACCAAATAATTTTAATTAATTACTTTTCTTATTATTTGTACATATTCTTTTCTTCTTTATTTAATCAACTTCTTCAATCCTTGGTCCTTTATTTTCTTTTTCTGTGCTTCTAGTTCCTGTAAATCCTCTTCCTCCTTGAGTTATTTTTGAATAAATCTCTCCAATTTCTTTTTCAACTTCTTCCTTTTTCTTCTCATATTCTTCTTTACTTCCATTTTGATTGTTATCAACCCATTTTAAATTCTTTTCTATTATTTCTTCTGCTTTCTTCTTATCTTCTTCACTTATTTTATCTCCCATTTCTTTAATACTATTCTTCATTGAATAACACATATTTTCTATTTGATTCTTTGCTTCAATTCGTGCCTTATTCTCTTCATCTTCTGCTTTATATTTCTCTGCTTCTCTTATCATTTTATCAATATCTTCTTTACTTAATCTTCCTTTGTCATTTGTAATAGTAATTTTATTCTTCTTTCCACTACTTTTATCTTCTGCTGTTACATTTAATATTCCATTTGCATCAATGTCAAATGTAACTTCGATTTGTGGTACTCCTCGTGGTGCTGGTGCTATTCCTGTTAACTCAAATCTTCCAAGTAAATTACAATGTTTTGTCATTGATGCTTCTCCTTCAAATACTTGAATTAATACTTCTGCTTGATTATCTGCATATGTAGAAAATATTTCGGATTTCTTTGCTGGAATTGTTGAATTTCTAGGAATTAATGCTGTCATAACTCCTCCTGCTGTTTCTATTCCAAGTGTAAGTGGTGCAACATCAAGTAATAACACATCTTCTGTTGCTTTCCCTCCGGTTCCTGTTAATATAGCTGCTTGTACTGCTGCTCCATACGCAACTGCTTCATCTGGATTAATACTTTTATTTGGTTCTTTCCCATTGAAAAATTCTTTTAATATCTCAACGACTTTTGGAATTCTTGTACTTCCTCCTATCAATACTACTTCATCAATACTACTTTTATCTATTTTAGCATCTTCTAATACTCTTGAAACTGGTCCAATAGTTGATTTAAT
>NW_001915430.1:0-5259 GCF_000208925.1 Entamoeba histolytica HM-1:IMSS
TTATTTGTTTATTCATCTTTATCATTTTTATATTATTATCATTTTTATATTATTATCATTTATATCTATTTTCATTTTATATTTATTCTCTTTTGTTTTATATTAATATTAATTTTATATTTTATACTTTGATTTTATTATTATATCATTTATTATCTTTTCTATATTTATTTATCATTTATTCTTATTATTCTTTTGTTTTTATATTCTATATCATATATTCATATCATTTTCATTTATATTTTATCATTATTATATGTTATAATAACATAACAATTATGATTGAATATATAATAAACATCATGATAAAATTATACACATAAATAATAAACATAAAAAGAATAAAATATTTTTCATTAATAAAATATTGTTAATCATTTTAAATCATTAAATTGGACACTTTTATTGAATATTTCTAATTTTTACAATAAAAATACACATTTTATTTCTTCTTTTCTTCTTTTATTACATCTTTGTGATTTATTATTTTTATATTCTTTCTTCTTCTTCTGCTTTATTTTTATTCTTTTATATATTTATATTCTTTTATATTATTTGTTTTTCGTTGTTGTTTCTATTTGTTTCTTCTATTATTTATCAATTTTATATTCATTTATTCTTTTTATTTCTTTTTTATTAATTCTTGAGTATTGTATATTTCTTTATTATTTCATTTATATATTATCTAAATATATGTTTTATTGATTATGTGTTGAATAAATTATAAAATATAATCAATATTTTCATTCTTATTTATTCATTATTTATTATTAAATGTTGTGTATATTTATTATATTAAATTAATATGATGAATGAATATCAATATTATTGTTTATTTGATTTTAAAAATAATAAATGAATATGAAATAATAAATGAAATAAAATAATGAAAATAATGAAGATAATGAAATAAAATAATCTAATATTGAACAAATTAAATAAAGAATAAATTGAATATATCATTATTGTTACTTTATTATTTGTTATTTCAATTATTAAATATTCATAAATTATTATTCATGAATATTTAATTGATTGATATTTTACAATTTCATTTTCATTTTATTTAATAAATGAAATAAAAAAAAATAAATGAATGAATAATAATTTAATATATGAAATAATAAAAAGAAAAGAAAGATAAATAATAAAGAAATATGATGTATTTAATACATACTATAAATTATTATCAAAATAATAATAATATCAAATGATGAATTATTTTTATTTCAAAATATTTTGCATCAATAAAAATGTTGCTAAATATTTTGCATCATTAAATTTTGCATCATTAAATTTTGCGTTTTTTTTATTTGTTTCAATAAAATTTGCATCCTTTATTTTTTCATTCTTTTCTTCTTTTATCATCTCTTTTCTTTTATTACACTTTATCTTCTTTCTTTTTATCTTCTCTCCTTTCTACTTTTATTATTTCTTCATCATATTCTACTTTTTACTTTCTTTTTATTCTTTTATATCATTCATTCTCTTCTTTTTCAATTATTTGCTTTTTTTCGTTGCCTGAATAATAACATAAATATGAAATGATGAAATGTTAAATAAAATAATTAAGAAATAACAATATTTATAAAGAATATAAATAAGAATATAGAAATACTAAAAAATAAAAATGAAGAATGTCCAATAACTAAATACACATATATTAACATTAATTATTATTTAACTTCAATTATTTATGGATTATTTTATTAATAAATAATATAATGATAATAATAAAAGAAATAAAAAGTATAATAAAAAGAAAAAATATTAGAAATAATAGAGAAAAGAAACAAAAGAATACTATAATATACACTAATTATTAGGAAGATAATAAAAACAAAAATAAAAAATAAGAAATAAAGAAAATAGAAAAAAATGATAAAACAAAATAATAAATAAATAGATAATGAAATGTTAATAAAATTGTCATTTATTCATTGACTAATGATTATTATTTACATCATACATCATTAAAATAAATATTTTATTTATTATTTATTTTTCATTATTGAGAATGTTGATTTTCTATTCATTCTTTTATTTAAATTGAGTTGTTTTCTTTTTATTTTTAATCATTTTAATTATTCTCATTGATTTATCATTTATTTCTTATTTTATGTTGAATGAATATTTCATTATTATTATATTATTATGTATATTTTCATTTATTATTATCATCATTTATATCTTTTTCTTTTCTTATTATTCTTTCATATTATTTTATTTCATTCTTTCTATTATTATTTATTATATTTATTATTAAATTACTTCATCATATTCAATTATTATTTAATAATTTTATTATTTGATTTTGTATTAATGTTTGTGTGTTGTTTCTGATTTTCATTATTCATTTCTCATTCATTTTCATTTAATAAAATAGAAGAATAAAAATAATGAAAGAAGATAAATAAAATAAGAATAAAATAAGATAAAATCAATGATATTGTTATTATATTATTATGTTATTTTAGTTTTGATTTTATATTTATTATTTTATTTTTATCTTTTATAATCATCATTCATTTCTTCTTTTTGTTAATTCCTCTTTTCTAAACATCACTGAATTTATTTTATTTATTCTATTTTCTATATTTTTATTGTTATTTTATTTAGTTCTTCTTTTATCATTTGTCATTTCTTGTTTATTCATGTTTGTTGTATATTTTATTATTATTATTATTATTATTCTTTATTTTATGATGTGTTATTCTTATTTATCTTTCTTATTATGTTTTAATTATTAATTGATTAAATAAAAATAACAATAAGAATGAATAAAGAATAAAAGAAATAATAACATAAATATGTTGATGTATTTTATCATTTCTTTATTTGTTTCTTATTATTATTTCTATTATCTTATTCATTTTATTCATAATGAAATTAATTCAATGAAATAATACAAATAAAATGTTTATTTATTTCATCTTATTTCTATTTTATTCTTATTTCTTTTCTTATTTATTAAAAACACCCTCATTGGGTGTGAATGTTTCATTAAATGAAATAAAATAAATCAACATTGAATTATGTCAATTTCTATTTTACTATTTCATTCATTGAAAACAAATAGAATTAAATGTTCATATTCTTCATTGATTTATTTTTCTATTCTTTTTTATTTCATTTTCAATTAATCAAGATTGAATCATTTCATTTCAATTGCTATGATTCCTTTTGGTGTGAACCATTTGTGAAATTCTTTTCCACAAAGTGCTTTTCTTATTCCTTCATATTCAAACAAACGTTGATGAAAAAAATGAATTTGTTTTATCATTTTCTTTAAAAACACAAATATCACCATATCCAAAACTAAATAACCAGCCATATGATTGATTACATAACCTAAATGCATACTCTGGTTCTTTAATATTAAATTTCTTCATTCCTTTTATTCTTCCATTTGATTTTAATGAAAATACAAATGATTGTGAATCATTTATATAACCATGTATATGACCATTTATCCATTCACCTGTACTAACTTTATCAATTTTAGAATTAACATATTCTCCAAATTTATTTCCTTCTTCATCTTCAATAATAATTATTAAATGTTCTTTATTCATTACTCTTTCTCCAAATACTGATGTGTTTTTATTCCAATCATCGTAATATGAATCAAATAATATACTGTTTATTCTTCTTTCTGTCCATTCTTCTATTTGGTGAATTTCTTCTTTCATTTTCTTTTCTTTTTAGTCTTTCTTCAATCTCACTCTTAATTTTTTGAAACCTTTTTTCTTTTTCTTGATTTATTTTTTGTAATCTCTCTTCTTCTTGTCTCTTCCTTTCTTCTTCTTTTCTTCTCTCTTCTTCTTTTATCTTCTTCCTTTCTAAATAATCACTGTAATATTGTTTTCCCACTCTTCTTTCTTCTTATTAAATTCTGATGTGATTGTATCTCTTTCTTTTGGTTTTCTGAATATTTTGTTTTTCGTTATCATTTCTTCAATTGAAATGATTTTGTCTATTACTTCATTTCTTGATTTGCCTAGTGTTTCTTCATCATTATTACATTCTTCTATGATTCTTGACATTTTATTCTTTATTATTTCTATTTTATTGATTGTTTCTTTTCCTTCATCTATTTTACATTCTTCTATGATTCTTGACATTTCTTTCTTCATTATTTCTATTTGATTGATTGTTTCTTGACTTTTTTCTATCATTAATTTTCTTCTTCTTTCTGTTTCATCAATCATATCAAATATTCCTTCTCCTCTTTTAATTGCTTCTGAATATGTTTCATCATCTTTTATTTCAAATACTTCATTTTTAATACTTCCTAAATAATATTGATAATTCTTATTAACTTCATCAATTGATTGTTGAATGTATGGAAGTGTTTCTACTACTTCTTTAATTAATTTATTATTCTTGTTTATTAATTCTTCCATTTGAATTTAATTTGATGTTTATAAGTTCATAATATGAATGTTTAAATAGGTATTACATTTTATTAACACATCAAGTTAAATTTTATTTTTAACATCATTCTATTATAAATAAATGTTATTTTTATTTTTACAATAACAAGAAATATATAATAATATTAATAATATAATAATAATATAATATTGTTATTATTATTATTTTGTGTAATTAGTTTAGTTTATTTTTTGTGTTTTTTATTTTTGTTAAAAAAAATACAAAAAAAATTGAAGAGAAGAAGATTCAATTTTGTTTTATTTTTATTATTTCATTTTTTGTGATTTGAATTTTCATGTTTTATCAACATCACTTCAATCAATTAATTTAATAATGATAAACAAAAATATGATAATAAAATAAGAATAAGAAATGAATGAGAATAGAAATGATATAATTATTATAAATACATAATGAATAAAAGAATCAAATGAAATGGAAATTAAATAAATAAAATGATAAAATTATATTAAGTAACATACTAAAAGAAATAACCGATGTTTTAAATGTTAAAATATTTAAAATGAGAAATAATCAATATTGATAATATTTCTTTTTATTTATTGAAGATAAAATAAAAGTATCATATTATTTTAAAATAAAATAACAAATACTTTAATCATATTTTATTCTTTTATTTTGATTATTTAACAATATTATCTTCATTCATTCCAATTAATAATTTATGAATAAATAAAAATAAATAATTGTTTAATGGAAATTAAAAATTATAATAATAAATATATTTCAAAATTATGTAAAATTATTTATTCATTTTTATTCATTCATAACACTACAAATTTATTTTTATTTTAATGATGT
>NW_001915429.1:0-5266 GCF_000208925.1 Entamoeba histolytica HM-1:IMSS
TCTTGTATTTCTTCTTTTTCTTCAATAGTACTAATAGAATTATTGCTGTTCTTATTTAGTAATTATTCTATCATATTAAGTGAATTGTGTTGAGGTTGTTCCATTCTTTATAAACAAGTATTTTTAAAATAAAAGATGGTGATGAATTTATTTTGATTTATCTATTCAATAAAAAAATAAAATAAGTAATTTTTATTTAAGAAAAGAAAACCAGAAAATTAAAATAATGAAAAAACAAAACATAAAAAAATTTAACAAAAATAAAATTGTTTTTCATTCAAGATTGTTATTTATCACTTTTTCTTATTTAATTCTGAACCATCATTGTATCTTCTTCTCTTAAATATTCTCCTAAATCTCCTTGATTATAACAGACAATCCCTGTTGCACTTAATCGAGAATATTCAACTGAAGAACATGCTGTTGTTCCAAAGCCAATTGCAATATCATTTTCATTAAACATAACACATCCTATGTTTCTTGCCATGTTGTCTGTTATTTTACTTATTCCGTTTTTGACTAAATGATTTCCATATAAAAATGATGTTTCTGCTTCTGGTTTTACCCATATTTTACATGAACAATATTGTGCTAAATATGGTAATGCAGTTATGTGAAGTTTAAATTTCCCTGTTTTAGTGAATTTCCCAAAACATGTGCCAAGTGATAATAAATTCTCTCTTCCAATTGTGGTAGCTTGTTCTGCAATACTAAGTCTCACATAATAAACTCTATCCTTTTGTAATCTAAAACAATACTCTTCATTTTCGTTGTCTATTAAAAATCGAATGTTTCTGCCAATGTACTTCGCTAGTTTCTCAAAAAATGATTTTGTTTCTTCATCAGTTAAAGGTCTCATTCCTCACTTCTCTCTTTTGCTTTTCAGTTGTTTTTATTTCTGTTGTTTTTTTAAAGGGTTTTTTCTTCCATTTCTTCCTTCTATTTCTTGTTTTTTCTTTTTTTGTAATTTATCCCACAATTTTCTTTCTTGTCTTTCTTTTCATCTCATTTCTTGTGATATATCCGATGATGAACATTCTAACTCTCATCTGTTTGCATTAAACTCTACACCACTAACACTCTTTATTGAACAAATTCAAATACTCACTTCTCAATTTGAAGTAAATCTAATTGTAGATATTCTATTAATTGACTTTTTCACACAAAATTAAAATAAATTTAATGTTTTTTGAAATTCTTCATAAAATGAACCAAAAAATTACATAAAAAATATGAATAGATTCAAAATTAGTGGCACATGTCTTGAACAAATCCATATTCTTTAAATCCCATGTCTGATAAATGATCTGGTTGCAAATATTCTTCATTATTTTCATATCTATTCATATCAACGCATGACTCAGATTCATTATTTTGTGTAATAACTCCATTTTTACTTAAACATTCAAACTGAGAAAGCATTTCCCTAAAATTAGCAGGAAGTGCTACACTTATTTTAACTGATAACAAACTACAATTAGCCACTGTACTTTGATACTCAAATAAAGGAGAACCTATATCGTTATATAATAGGTTATCTTCCATTGAGCTACTAATGTTAGTAGGAGATTGTGGTTGTTGAATTTCAACATCTTCATTTAATTGTTGAGATGATGAACTAACTTGGTTATCAAGACATTTGAATTTACTTTCATCAATAGCTTGATCCAAGAATTTTTCTTTTGAAAGCAAAAGAATGTTTCCATATGGTTTTTCATTTAAACAATCTTTGTCTCCAATAAAAACACTTTCATACTTTGTTTGAGAGTCTTTTTCTTTTTTTGTTTGAGAATCTTTTTCTTTTTCAGAACTTTTTTCTTTTTTGAGATATTGACACAAAAAGTCATATACTTGAATTCCTGTTGTATTTAATACTTCTATTTTATTAAATATACCAATACATTTCCCATCTTTCTTTACTAATGGAAGTTTTGTATATTGTTGACTACTAATTGTATTTTTTGATACTTTTGTGTGTGCCAAACTATTATCACTCCCAAGTTCATTGTATTTAAGATAACATTCATTAATGATTTTCATAACAACAAGTTCATTGTAAACCAATTTCTTCTTATCTGGGTTTTCACTTGTCTCAGTTACCTCTTTCTTTATTGGAATTCCTTCAGTATCAAATTTTAATTTGGCTTCTTTCCCTTCTTGAACTACTTCATACTCAAACTCTTTATCCAATATTATTACCTTATTTTCGTTCCATATCTTTTGAATAGGGAAGAAGTGGTGTAACTTTTCCGCTCTTCTTTGTTCTTTTGAAATAAGAAATGACCATCCTTTTGTTACTAAGTAGTAACACCCAGCTAATATATACATTCTTCTTGTATTTGTTGACTTCATTTTAGTTTCAGCGGGTGATATTTCCTTTGGAGTTGTTGTAACTTTATCTATTCTTTTTGCCATATCTTTAATGAAAATGTAGTTATCATCTAGGTTAAATAAATAACTGTAACTAAAAATAAAATAAAATTTCTAATGATTTTTAGATTTTAAATAGTTATTCCTCAAATAATGATTTTTTCTTTGAATTTTTTAATTACGCTTTCATAATTAAATAAGAAGTTTATTTTATTATTTATATTCTTTTTAAACTATGAATTAATTAATTTAATTTATACTTAAAAATTCAAAAATTATTTTTATAATTATTTTTTTTTCTTTTGTGGAATAAATTCAACTCTGCCAATTTTATAAATAGTGAAAAACATAACTCTTTGACATAATTTTATTTCTTTTATACTTATTTACTTTCTAACTTTAATATAAATCAAAAAATAAAAACCTGAAGGAGGAAGAATTTACTTTGGTTGATTAATTTTTATATTATATTGTGTTATGACATTTCATATTTAACATCATTTATTTTATTTAATTGAGAAGCACATTCTCTTAAAAGTTAAGTAGAGAATTATTTGGTTTTATATATCAGAATGATAAAGATGTATAAGAAAAGAGTATTATAGTTTGTATAGGTTTATTATTTTTTTGAAATTCTGATGTTATTTATTTGTATTGTAAAAAATGAAATATCGAAGGTGGCATGTCTGAAACACTACACACAAACATTAATATAATTAAAACTTCAATTTTAATGGTAATTATCTGGTTATGATGGTGTATTTGAATTAGGAATGTATTAGGGAATACTGCAAAGGGTGGAGCAAGATATTATGATAGAATATTACATGGTGTAATATAAGAATCTACTAAAGTGTGGGTATGACTAAAAGAAAATTAAACATAATAATATAATGGGAATGAAATACTCTCTTCTCTCATTCATAAAATAAAGAAAAAAAGGAAAAAGAAAATGTTTAAAATTAAGACAGAAAATAAACAAAAGGTTAAAAAGAAGAAATAAGCAGAAGAAGGATGAGAAGACATTAATAGGAAAAAATAAAACAAAGAAGTGATTTTCTCAATTTGCAAGAAAAAACATAAATGATAAGTTAAACAAAAAGATTACTTTTTTTTAAAACAGCTCAGGGATTAATCTCGGCTAAACTAGGAAGAATATATGAAAAATCTATTAACACTTAATTAACTAATTTTTATTTTTATGTATTTAAAAAAATGAAAAAATTAGAACGAATTAATTATTATAGTCTTCAAGTGAAGGTTGTATAAAACAATTTTTTATAATACACATTCTCAACCATTTCAAAGAAATGGTGTTTTGTGAAATACCAATGGTCAAATCTGAAATACTACTATAATTTACGTTGTGTCCCTCACACGCTTTGGCAATTTTTTTTAGAATAACAGAATCTTTATTTGGTTGAACACACACTAACTTATCCTTTAAAAAATTACGTTTTACGCCAAATTTAGTTGGCTCTTTTTCAAATTTCTTTATTTCAAATCCTTTAATACTTTTAATAACTCCTGCTTTTCTTGAGACATAAACCCATCTGGGAACTACAAACACTAACCACTCTGCTAATGCTAAGAACGATATAAGTGGGAGAGGTTTAAGTTATTTAAAATAATAAATTAAATAAAAGCAATTCATCACATATTAAAATTATTTTATTTCATCACTCTTTTCTGTTATTATTATACATTTTATTACTACTCTTTACTTCTTTTAGTATTTCTTATTATAAAAGTTTATTATAAATAATATTTTCAATTATTAGTTGGTGTTGTACAGTAAAAAGAGTTAGTCATAAACATCCTTTAAAACATACATATCTTATTTAAGTAACAAAAGACGTTAGTTTATATCATTTAATAAATAATAATTATTTAAAACATTTATCTCTAATTGATGTAACTTCTATTGGTATTGTATTTCCATATTTCTTTATATCTTCTTTTCTATATGTTCTATGTTTTTACATTAACTCTATTCTTCTTTCTCTTTTAAATATATTGAATAGTCTATTTTATACCATATTGTTTGTTTAAATATTCTTCTATCTTCAAATATTTCATATTCTTCATTATAAATATGAAATGTTTCAATATTATTACATAGTCTTCTTGAACAAAAAAACTACTTGAAATTAACTAAACTGAAATTATTCCATATTCAATTGAAATTTTTTAATTCCATTTTCTACATTAATAAAATCATTTAGTATTACTACTTCTTTCTTTATTATTGTTTATTTCGTAGTTTCCTTCCATATCTTTTATTCAAATTTTTCTTTGTATTTTGACGACGTTTTAAATTCAACCATAAAAGCTATAACAACTAACCTCTTTTTTATCTTTCTTTTTAAAGAAGTAGATTTTATAAGATATACTTCCAACATAGTAATTAATTAAATGAATGGTGCAAAAAAAGGTATAATAGAAAAAAAAAATAAGAGGTATGTCTCATTGAGTTATAAAAACGAATATAATGATTTATACATGACAATTAATGATAACAAAATAGCCTCATCATTAATTTTTCATACACCTAACTAATTGATAGAATTTGTTTTTATATAAAACAAAACCAAACAAAAACAAATTTTACTATGAATTACTTCTATTATATCTTGAGAATCGTATTACATTAAACTTTATTTCTATTTAAGTATTGTACAACGACAATGTTATTTTTAGTATTTTTTTAATTCATTTTATAATATACAAATTATTCTTATCAATTATCAATGTTTGTCTCAATTAAAATATTATCCTTCTTCTTTTTCCGTTTATTTCATATTTTCTTAATGATATTATATATTAGTTTAGTATAAAAAGGTATTTTATTTTATTAAGTTTTCTGAAAGTACTGAAGAATTTTACAAAAAATAAA
>NW_001915428.1:0-5277 GCF_000208925.1 Entamoeba histolytica HM-1:IMSS
AATAAATATATAATAATATTAATAATATAATAATAATAAAATTATAATATTATTATTTTCTATAATTAGCTTGTTTTATTTTTAGTATTTTTAGTATTTTTTTTAGAAATAACAAAAATATTGAAGAAAAGAAAATTCAATTCTGTTTTATTTTTATTATTTCAACTTTTGTAATTTGAATTTTCATGTTTTATCAACACCATTTCAATCAATTAAATTAATAAAGATAATAAATGATAAATAAAAATACGATAATAAAATAAGAATAAGAAATAAAAGAGAAAATAAATGAGATAATTATTATAAATACACAAGGAATGAAAATGAAAATTAAATAAAATGATAAAATTATAAAATTACATTAAATAACATAATAGAAGAAATAATTAATGTTTTAATTATTAAAATATTTAATATGATAAAATATTAATATTGTTAATATTTCCTTTTGTTTATTGAAGATGAAATAACAAATAAATTTAATCATATTTCATTCTTTTATTTTGATTATTTAACAACATTATCATCATTCATTCTAATTAATAATCTATGAATAAAAATATAATCATTGTCACTAAATAAAAAATAAATAATTGTTTA
This sequence comes from Entamoeba histolytica HM-1:IMSS, assembly GCF_000208925.1. NCBI lineage: Eukaryota > Evosea > Mastigamoebida > Endamoebidae > Entamoeba > Entamoeba histolytica. Next base: position 601 of record NW_001915428.1, read on the forward strand.
ATGAAAATTAAAATTTATAATAATAAATATATTTCAAAAATTATGTAAAATTAGTCATTTTTTAATTCAATCATAACATTACAAATTTATTTTTATTTAATGATGTTTGTATTTCAAACTAATAACCAAAAACAAACTGTTATGTTAAATTATCGATAAATTTATTCGTTTATTTTTAAATATTTTCTATTTCCTTTTATTTCAAAAATATATTTTTTATGTAAAAATTAAATAAAAACAACAATAATGTTTATGTAACATTCGATAAAATATTTTGTTGTTTTTCATTTAAATAAAATATGTTGTGAAGAATATTTAAAAAATGTAGAATTGTAGTTATTTATTTCAAATGATTATGAAATGTTTTTTTAATAATAAATAACTTCAATTCTTCAAATTGATAAATAAATAATTGACATGTTTAATTGTTATTTAAAACGACTATCAACTAACAACAATCAATGAATATTAAATAAATTAAATTACTTATCCTTTGAAATATAAGTGGTTGAAAATTACATTTTGTAAATTCAAAATGAAGAAGAATGTTTTAAAAGAAAATAATACCGCAAAATCAGAAACTAAAGAAATAAAATGAACACAATGAGAAAGTGATAAATGAGATATATTTATTATTATATCTGTGTTACAAGACACAGAAGAATGAAAAGAATATATATGAATAAATAGTGTTGATTATACTAAATAAATTAAATTAAGGTTTAATAATTTTTAACCTATTATTCATGTGAGAATAATAGTGTTGATTATATTAAAAAAAAGAATAAAAAGAATTTTAAATAATTAATATTGTTTTGAATTTCAATCAAGGTTTTCATAAAATAATAAAATAATGAATAAAATAATATAGAATGTTTTTTCCAATATCAAATATTTAGAGACATGTTTGTATCGTGTTGATCAAATGTTGTTGCTATATCCATAAAGAAGTTCATGAAGAAAAAAAGAAAATAAAAGTAGATAAATAACAACAAAAATTAATGGAAATTTTTAATGGAATAACTGGAAAATATTCATTTCCATTGTAATTTAATGAGTCAAATGTTTATATTGTTATTATAATACAAAAAGCTAAAATGGAATTGTAATGATGTTGACAATGTTAATATTATTAACATTAATTAATGTAGAAGAAGTTAAAAAAAGAGATATTGATTATCAGAGTATTACTGAAGAAAAAGAATAAAACATTAAACAAGAAAGTAATAACCAAATAAATAAAAATAAAGAAATAAAAGAATGAAATATATAGAAGAAATTAATTATAATAATCGAGGAGTTGAAAGAACTGAAATTAAATAAATTATTCTTTCTAAAAAATCAACAAGAAGAAGAATAAGAAAAAAAAAAATAAAAGAAATAAATAGAAAACAAAATTACCAAAATATTTATGTCTGTAAAAGAAGATATTGAATTTATTGAACATGAAGAACTAGAAAATATTTTATCAGCAATATTCATCATAAAGAAGAAATAATTAAAAAGATAATAAATATGTATAATGATTGAACATCATTAGAAAGATGATATGATTGTATTTCTACTGTATATTTGATGAAATAATTTAAAAACAGTAAAGAAACTAAATTAATTTTTATTTAAATTTATTTTGAATAATTTATTATAAAATATAATAGTTTATATTTTAAATAAACAATAATTTAAATAGAATGTTTAATAAATAAAATGATTAATTAATTGATTTATGAAATATGATTATTAAATAATATTTTATTCAATGAAACATTGATTATTTATCATTCTTTTTATTTCATTTTATTTAAATTATATTATTCTCATTAATATTCATTTCATTACTTTATTAATATTTAATATTTATTTATTTAAAAGTACAACAAAGAATCATTCTTTCTTATTCATTTATTTGTTATTTATTTCTTTTCTTGTTGGTATTCTTGAGATAAGGGATTCGAAGATAGCATGTCAGAGACACCACATGAAACCACAAAATATTTCTATCCTTCGAATATCTCAGTTTTCATCTGGTCATGACATGCCTTTGGTGAGATAATATCTATTCAAAACAAACTGGTTATTATTTATTAATATTTATTATGAGTAGTTATTATGTAATAATATTATTCATTATTAATTATAGTGATTATTATTTACTAAGGGTTTATTATTTATCAAGAGTTATAATTTATTAAAGAAGATGCATATATTATTGTTACTGTTGTATGTACATTTGAATATAAAGATATTATCAATGAATAATGTTTGTTTAAGTGGTATCGGAGATAAAGGAGATGAGTCATAATCATTATGATATGGATATACTCTCCTTAAAACAACAATATAAAGAATGAGAAATATTATATTACTCATTAAAATCAAAATAAAAGTCAGGCAGTAACTTAACCGAGGAACCATTTAAGTCGAGCATGCTTGCAAAAACTTTATTTGAATAGAAATAAAGCGTGTTGAAGAAACTGATTCACTCACTTCTCAACATGATGAAAAACCTAAAAATAAGGTTAATCATAATTGATTTGTTTTTATGTTATTCTTCTTGAGACTGAATGTATCACATCTGAAACACAACATAAACCATAGTATAATTTATGTTTTAACACTCTCTAAGTTATTATTTGGTTATGACGATATCTTTGCATATGAAAAGTATTAGTTAATATTGCAAATCGTACATCAATTTATTATGGTTGAATATTACATAATGTACTATAAGAAATGATATTTAATAATAAAGAAATTAAGAAATAAATATGGAAGTATTAATAAATGAAAATGATATAGTAAAGTGTGGTTAAGACTAAAAGAAAATTAATCATAATAATATAGTGGGAATGAAATACTTTCTTCTCTCTTTCATAAATTAAATTAAAATAAAGAAAATGATATTATTTAAAATTAAAATAGAAATCAAACTAAAAGTTAAAAAGAAGAAAGAAAACAGAAAGAAATTTGAGAAAACTTTAATAGGAAGAAATAAAAGAAAGAAGTGATTTTCTCATACTCATACAAAATCTTAAAGAATATGTTAAAAAAAAAAAGAAATTATTCTTTAAAAATAAGTTCAATGATGGGATTAATCTCCACTGATTCAGACAGAATGGATGAAAATTCTATTAACACTTAATTAACTAATTTTTTATTTATTTCATATTATTTATCTGATATTTTAGATTTATTTATTCATTTCTTTTTCTTTATTTATTTATTTTTATTTTATTGAAACCATTTATTTGTTGATTTAAATATTATTATTTGTCAATAAAACATTAATTTTCATTTATTTTATTCCATATTCATTTTAAATGAAATTATTAGTTATATTCATTACAATAATTAAATAATTCATCAATAATTGAATAAATAAAGAAGAAATAATTCAATTATAATATAAATGAGAAATATTATTTTAACATCGTATAGTGAATAAATAATAAATTAAGAATGAATAAAAACATTGTCATTAATCATAATTCATTCAAAACATAAACACATAAAATACATTAATAACAAACACAAAAATATAAAAGAAATTATATATTAATAAAATACTTTTATTATCAAATATTCTTCTTATAATTCTATTTTAATTTCATTGTTGTGTAATTAAATAATAAATAATATATATTTTATTGAAAATTAAATTTATTTAATTAACGATAAATGAAATTTATTAAAAATAATTGATTTCAATGTGAAATATTCAGAGATATTCAATCTTAATTTTATAAAATATGTAAATAGTAGCAACATGTATTTCATCAATATTTGTATTGATATATCATTTCGCTCAACAATAATGTTCAAAATGAATTTCTAACTATATATTATTCTTTTCTATCAATAACACATTATCTAACATAACAAACTTGATGAATTAATACAATGAAGTTATTCTTTCATTGAGTATCAATATATCCTCAATTATTTTGTATAAATAGAATTTAATAAATGATTCATCAATTAAAACATCAACAAGACAATGTGAAAAATACTGTTTTAACTTTAATTTAATTATTTCTTGTAATTCTGTTATATTTCTTGATTTTAATAAAATGATTTTAAATAAACTCTAAATGTAGAATCCATTTCAGTGTATATTTAATCAATTTATTTGGTATTTCCATTTCATATATTATAAATATAAATATTTGAACAAAATCATCCATCACACCAATTATTTTTATTCTCATGATTACACTGAATCATATGTTATTCTGAAATATCATGTATCTTATCATCACCATCTTTCTCATTTCTTATTCTTCTTTCAATTATTCGAATTGAACTGAATGTATATCATGAAACACATTTCAATTCTTCTATAATTAGTGTTATTTTTCTTTCTTTTCTTATTTCAACTGATTCTTTTGATTGGATATTCATTTAATTAACTTCTTTTCTTCTTCACCAATTATTTTAATTTTAACATATTAATATATTTGTCATTCATCATATCAGAAAATAGTCAATCTATAGATAATTTAAACGCTTCTCTTCTATTGAAATAACAAACAAATACAATATTCTATTGAATAATGACATTCTTTTTAGTGACTCAATTGTCATGAAATGTTTATTTTGTTGTTGGTACAATGTATTGAAATTAATTAAATATATAATATGAAATAACAAAATGAAAATGAATATAGATTATATTTT